>NW_007231440.1:0-56273 GCF_000164805.1 Carlito syrichta | reverse complement strand
GCATGAAGGGCAGCGCCAGGTGGCTGCAGGGCGAGTCACAGGAGCCTGCGCTCACAGGGCCGCCCCCCTCCACGCAGCTGCAGTTGGTGTAGAAAACCTGGGTGGGAAGAGAGGGGAGAAAGGCCCTTAGGAGCCTCCAAGGGCAGACAGCTGGCCGAGGGCCTGAGGCCCACAGCCAGCTGGGATAGAGTTGGCCAGAGTGAGGGCCTTCTGACCCCTTGGCTGAGTCAGGATGGCTTGAGGAGCCAGGCACCTGGACAAGGATTCTGTGTGTGTGTGTGTGTGTGTGTGTGTGTGTGTGTGTGTGTGTGTGTGTGTGATGGGGGAGGGGGTGGATACAGACAGAAAGAGGAGCCTCGCTTCAAGTCAATTGCAAGAAAACATCCCCAGGATGGCCATGTCCCCAGGCTGGGCCTCTGGAACATGAATTCACACTCCCTAGGCAGCCTGGAAAACCTTGGCCAAGGATTCTTCCAGAAGTGATCTGAACTGCCAGTGCCCTCAGGCTCCAGGTAGGAGCAAGGCCAAGCCAAGAAGTCTGGGCTTATCTTTTCTTCCCCATAGATCAGAGCATCTTGACCAGAGTGCGCCAGTCACCCAGGGTCTCAGATGGGACACAGGTGTGCAGAGATCGGTTCCATCAGACCTTGAGGTGTCCTGGCTGGCCTGGGCAGTGGGAACCCTCTGCCTCTAACCTCCAGTCCTGGCAGCCACAGACTCTCCCCAGTGTGAAAAAGGTTGGAAAGCCCTGAGGTGGATGCTGGAAGCCTTGGGTTATAGGGACAAGACCCTATCTCACAAAGGCCACTCTGGGGCTTCCTGGATGAAGGACTGGATGGGGGAGGCAGGTGAAGGGGCCCATCATGGAGAGGGGAGTAGATGGATAAAAGGGTTTTGATGTGAAGTTACTTAGGAGGGGAATCAGAAAGGGGAAGGAGAGAAAGAGATGGGGAGAGAGAGAGAGGGAAGGAGGGAGGGAAAGAGAGAGGGAGGGAGAGAGAAAGGGAAATAGAGAGAGGGGGAAGGCAGTCAGAGGGAGGACAGAGAGACAGAGGGAGAGAGGGAGAGAGAGGAAGGGGGGAGAGAGAGAATGAGAAAAGGAGAGAACACTTAGACATTCAGGCTTTGGTAACTGGATGCTCTCCACTGCTGGCAGAACTGATGTGTGTCTCCAGGCTGTGTGACTGCCCAAGTGTACTCATTTCACACTGCAAGGAAAGTGGCCTTTGGACCTCCAACGACAGGCTGGAGATACAATGGAGGGACGGGAAATGAAGGCACATGTGAAGGCAGGTTCCTAGAAGACAAAGATCCTGTCCGCTCCTTTTCTTGGAAGCAGAAGTTTGCTGGGATGGACACTAAGACTGGAGACCTTTCTCTTGGGGTTTTCCTGACCCTTCTGTCACAGTCTTCTAATTCCATGGCAGGAAGTTCTTCTCATGAATGACTTCAATCTTTCCAGCTGCCTGGAGTTTCACTCCCCGGGGCACTCGGCCCACTCCCTTGCAGCCACCCACCCTCCCCATCTTACCTTGGTAGCTCACTCATTCATACACTGTTAGTATAGCTGCGCTGGGCACGGAGCCACCCATCCCCGAGCCAAGCTGCTCACAATCAGCCCGAGGATGCAACATGTCAAGGCACAGCTCCAGACCGGGGATGACAGTCCCTGAGTGCTGGCCCAGTCTCAGCTGCACTCTCCTCCAAATACTGTATCCAAACCCAAGCCTCTGATAATCCAAAGAAGGGGCTTGGCTGGGAGGCCAGAGCCTTCAGGTATAGTCCCAGCTCTGGTATTGAGACTCTGAGTAGTACCTGGTCCTTTCCTGGGCCTCCATTTCTTATCTGTACAATGGGCATAATCTGTACAATACACTTAGTGTGTACTATGGAGTGTTAACATTTTCTAGGCACTGTGCTAAATGCTTTTCTTGGACCATGTCATGTGGCTCTTCATTCACCATTTAATGAATTCATCTGGGGTAAAGCATCTATTTCGCACATTGTCTGCTCTATAATAGGTACTGCGTAATATCATCCCCATTGTCCAGACCGGGAAACTGAGGCACCAGTTAAATAGTTTGCCGATGGTAACAGAGCCAGTTAGAGGCAGAACAGGGTTTGGACTGGGTGGACTGGCCTCAGTGTTCAGGGCCCACATCCAGAAGAGTTTACAGCCCCACCTGTCAGGGCCCTGGGGCCTCCGGAAGAGCTCTCAGAGAGACTCAACTAAGTCAGGACAATGAAGGCTAGGCGGTCCGGAAGGTTGGGTTTGTGATTATTCCAAATGCGAGGAGTTTACACAGCCTGCATGGTGCCTGTCTGGCTTCTGAGGGACCAATCATCAACAGGTGCTATCCTCTGCACCCACAGGTGTAGCCCCAGTCACCCCCTGGAGAAGCCTCGGGCTTAGATGCTGATGCCTGGCACAAGGGCAGGATTCCGTATCACTCCAGACAGAGGAAGACGTTGTCATAGCAACCAGCCTGCTGCTGCCCCCTTCCCCATTCCTGATTATAGCCTGGGGGCCCGAGAAGGTGGAATTTGTCCCCCTTTGTCATTTTAGGGGAGGGAGAAGGAGGGGCAGAGACAGCTGGTCTTGGTGGCCTTTCTAAAGTTCACACAGAATACACTGCTGCTGATGACACTGCCCTCATTTCCCTACTGGGCTCCTTGGCTAAGTCCTCAGCTCCCAGGATAGGGCCTGGGCACAGAGGAGGAGTTCGGTGAAGGTTTGTTGATTGGCTGACTGACTGACTGACTGAATAGACTCATTAAATCAATCTCCTCACTGGTTACCCTATGTCCTATCCTGTACTCTGCTCACCTTCCTCTGCACTATGACCTCACATGGGATCAAATACAGATCTGACTCAATCACTCCCTTGCTGAAAACCCATCCATGGCTCCCCACTGCTCTCCAGATAAAATTCCTATTTTATTTACCTAGAATTCAAAGCTCTTCCTTCTCTGGGTCTTGCTTTCCCTCCATGAACACTTATGCTGCTCCAATGAATTATCTGTAGTATCTGTGTGTGTGTGTGTGTGTGTGTGTGTGTGTGTACATTTTTCCAAATCTCTACTTATGCTATTCCCCCTGCCTGAAAAGCTCTTTCCTTCTAAGTCCTAGTTTACCTGCAACTCACTCTTGGATCCAGCACAAACATCACCTCTCACGAAGACTTCTGGGACCCTCCTGGGTGAAATGTGTCCCCTTCCATCCTTGTATGTACTTGTAGGGGGCTCTTCTTTTGCCTATCAGCACCCTTGGGATTCCTGTGAGCTACTTCCTTTTGCATCTGCCCTCCACGGAGAGCTAGGGGCCAGATCTGGCTCACCTGCATACACTGGGCCCAGGCTAGCAATGAAAGTTTACTGGGAGAATAACGGTCTACATCTGCCAACAGATGGAGGAGACAGAAGGAGGCAGACAGACAGAGGCAGAGGGGAGAGCTAGAGAGTGAGGGCATTCAGGGCGGACCGTGACAGCCACGGGCCCAAGGGAAAGGCAGAGCTCTGAGGAGCAGAGGCTGCCCCAGGCCCAACTCACCTGGCCTTTGTCCAGAGTTTCCTGGACCACCTGGCTTGAACAGCCTGCCTGGCAGGGCGTGATGTATTCCACATGGGCGCTGGGGTCGCAGACAGGGTTAAAGTCGTCCGATGGGCAGGAGCAGAGCTCCATGCAGAATGGAAACAACCCTGGGCCAGGCGGGGTGCTGGTGGGAGAGAAGGGTGGTGGGGTTGGTCTGGCTCTCCGATAGGTGTGGACTCAGCCCTGCAGTCTGGCTCCCCACCCCTGAGGGCAATGGCCAGAGATTTCAGCCCCACACAGGGGTTTTTCATTGTCAGGGATGCCCCACGATGGTGGGGTGGTAAACTCCTTGCCATGAAGGTATGCAAGCTGGGAGACTGTGAGCTCAGGAGGCCTCCTGATGGGAGAAGTGGGGAGTAGAGTCTGGACCAGGGGCCTCTGAGACCCCTTCCAACCCACAGATCCTACGAGTCTTTGGGTTTCTTCTACAAGTATCTCTGCCTCAGTGACTTTTCTATAGGGAATACAAGATCAACTGTGTCAGACGAAAAGTATCTTTCCCTCAGTGAGCTGGATTGCTTCTTCTTCTCAGAAAATTAGAGCTATGAGTGTGGGACCCAGCAGGAGAACTGACCACCTGTGGCATCTCCAGCCTGTTCTGGGCTCCCTCTGGGCCTCAGTTTACCTGCCCACCATTGCCATCCTGCAACCTTGACTTCCCTGCTCACTTCCACCACCCTGTTCCCTGTGTCCAGGGTAACATTTTATTTTATTTATTAAATTTTTCGAGTTGGAGCCTCACTCTGTTGCCCAGGCTGGAGTGCAGTGGCATACTCACGGCCACCTCAGCATTGACCTGCTGGGCTCCAGTGATCCTTCCTCCTCAACCTTCCAAGTAGCTGGAACTACAGGCGCATGCTACCATACCCGGCTAATTTTTGATTTATTGTAGAGATGAGGTCTCGCCAAGTTGCCTGGCCTGGTCTCGAACCCGCGGGCTCAGGCAATCCACTCGCCTCGGCCTCCCAAAGTGCTAGGGTTACAGGCTGAGCCACCGAGCCCAGCCCCAGGACACATTTCAGCTTCACCTGCCTCCCTCCTGAGGGCCCGCTCTCAAATCCCAGAGTGTCCCTGCTCCAGTTTCCAGGGCAAGGTGGGGAGGCCAGGGCAGGAGGTCAGAGAGAGGCTAAGTCCGAGGGGAAGGTCATCCTGGGAAAGGGGCGGGAGGTGGCTCCTGGGGACTCAGAGTATGACCTGGCTTTATGTTAGGAGGGAACATAGCAAACCTGCCGGGGACACAGAGGCCCAGAAAGGCTGGTGCCTCACTTAAGGTCACACAGTGGCTGGGCTGTGAAGGAAAAGGCCGGAGGGGGAGGCTGAAGGTTCCCTGGTGGGCGTGGCCCAGGCTCAGGGGCAGGCGTGGTTAGGTTAGTGAAGTCTCAGTTCCATGGAGGATAGGGTTAGCAGGAGGTAGGGAGATGGACTGTGGCCAGGGCGTGGGGTAGGAAAGAGGGGCACAGGGCACAGGTGAGCTCCTCATCCTCCCTAGTGGGAGGGGTCTCCCTATGAGTAGGGAGGAAGAACATCAGCCACACAGGCCTTTCATCTTCCTCTCCTGCCAGACAGCACTCGTGTGTGTCTGACACAGTCTTGGCACGTCTCCCTCAGGGTGCTGGGGGAGCAGGGAGCA
This sequence comes from Carlito syrichta, assembly GCF_000164805.1. Taxonomy (NCBI): domain Eukaryota; kingdom Metazoa; phylum Chordata; class Mammalia; order Primates; family Tarsiidae; genus Carlito; species Carlito syrichta. The sequence continues at coordinate 51,051 of NW_007231440.1, read as the reverse complement.
AGCTGACACTGTCTGAGCTGAGGGCTCATCAGGAGGCTGTGCCAAGGGACTCCGCCCAGGAGGAGGCACTTCCCAGAAGCCTCTGCCAGCAGCTGGAAGGCTGAGCAGATGAGAGCTGGGGGGCTCTTGCTCGGTCCCTCCTCTCTCATTGCCCACCTGGAGCTGGCTGCTTCTGTGTGGAAAGTCCAGGCTCCAGGCTCTGCCCCGTCCCCCTGGGTGGGTGACTTTGACTCTCTGAGCCTCGCTATACTCCTCTGTGAAGCAGGAATAACAATAGGACCCACTCCAGAGATCCTGTGAGGGTTCAACGAGATGGAATGTGGGAAGGGCTGGGCATAGTGTTGGGGGCGTGGGAGACTCTCAGTTCTTAGAACTGTTGGTATTCTGAATTGTGTGGAGATGCGAAAAGTCCTTGACTTGCTTAGTGGGTCCCCAAAGGCTTCTTTAATAAATTGGAACGCAGTGCTCAGGAAATAAATTGCAAAAATATAGATGAGAACATGGGTAAGATGAGGTGTCAAAGCCCAGGACTGAGAGGGAGAAGAAAAGAGAGACAGAGCATGCAGGATGCCTGATTTAAAAAAAAAACACAACACACACACACACACACACACACACACACACACACACACAAAACTGTGGTAAAATATCCATTCACTTTTTACTCTAAAAAGCATTTGAAGGCTCTGGCTCTTTCTTCAGACCAGGGATTTCCCGAGGACATGGCTGAAGCCGTTGCTGCAGTGCCCAGAACAGGACTCTGTATACAGAAGGCCCCTTCCAGAAAGCAGAGTTGCTTCCCTGTTTGAGAACAGGAAAAGAGGGCAGGGAAGGAGGGGAAGGAGAAGGAAGAGGAAATAGGGGAGGAGCAGTTGTTGAGGGTGGGACCTGAGACAGACAGGAAGGGCTGGGGGCTCCTTGGCCCTAAGCTGAGCTCCCCACAGCCATGTAGAAGGAGCCCAGGTGAGGAAAGCTGGCACCTGGGTGGTGATAGGAGATGCCAAGGAAGTGGTGGGGCAGAGAAAGTTGGGGAATTCTGACTGGGTGTTGGGCCAGCTTAAGCCTGGAGCAGTTTCCAGGAAAAGTGAAATCATTCTGGAGAAGAGGCAGGAAGGTAGCTTACAATGTCCTCTCCAAGAAAGTTCCCTGGGGAGTGTGTGTGTGTGTGTGTGTGTGTGTGTGTGTGTGTGTGTGTGTGTTGGGGGGGCAGGTGGGGTTTGGGGAGTGGGAGGGGAGATAGGCATCAGGCCTTCCTTCTGAAGGGTGGAGGCAGGTGTTGCCTCACAGATGTGGAAAAAATAATTCTGAAATTTTAGGGGCATGGAACTACTGAATTTTGGCACTCACGCTCTAAGAACCAAAAAGCCAGAGGTCTCCAGTCCAGCCCCTTCTCCATACATGAGTCCCCTCTGCAGCCTCCCGGACAGGGGCCACCCAGGCCTTGCTCACCCCCTCCCCCATCCTTGTCCCTGGGGATGGAGAGCTTGCTTCCTCCTGGGCAGGCCACTTCTCTGCCTGGGAGTAAAAGTCTTTCTCAAACCAGAGTTCTGCCTCTGATGCTGAGCCTACCAGGGCTCGGCCACCCTGGACATGCCCCGTCCCAGCCTGCACCTCTCCCAGGCCTGAACTTCCCTGCCTTTGATGTCCCATCTGTGCCCTGATGTCGTCACTGGAGGGCCCCATGACTTGGCCCCAACAGAGACCTATTAGGCAGAGAGGTGAGGAGACCGCTATGGGGGAGGTGAGATCTGAGGCGGGCGGTACCCCACTGACCCGGCCTCTGTCTGGGACGCCGTCCTCCCCCCATCCCGCCTGCTCACGTCGCCTGCAGGCGCCCACACACACGCTCACCCAGGCTGGCCGGTGATGCCCGCGATCTGGTGGGTGGGACAGCCGATGAAGAAGAGGGGCAGGCTGACGAAGAGGCACAACAGCGACCCCAGCAGGCAAAGAGCGCCGCAGCGCAGGGGGCTCAGGCGGAGGCCCTTGACCAGCGCACCGCCCACCACGATGCCCACGATGGCCGACGGGATGATGAGGCAGCCAAGCAGCAGGTTGGCGTAGGAGGCTGTGATGGAAAACTGCCGCTCCAGGAACTTGGGCAGGAAGGTGGCCATGCCCGCCACCATGGACGACATGCACACCTGGGACAGGGCCACCAGCAGGAAGATGGGGTGGCGCAGGGTCCGCAGCAGCACCCTGGGGAAGACTGTTGGGGCGAGGGGGGAGGAGTCAGAGCAGGAGGCCAGCCACGCCCCATGACTGACCCCTGCCCCGCTCAGTCCAAGCTGTTCCATTCCTTCCATCACGTCCCTTCCCACTTAATTCTATTGCAATCAACTCCATCCCATTTCATCGGCCTCTTTTCCATTGAACTCTATCCTGTTTGTGAGATTGTTTCACTCTGTTCCATTGACTGCATCTCAAAATACATTTTTTCGTTTAATTCTGTTTGATTCCACACAGGTCTCGTCCACACCATCCTATTTGGTTCTGTCTCATTTCTCCCATCCCATCTCATTTCCTCATTTCATCTTTCTATCCTACTTACTCATTCCTTTTTCTTCCCTACTCAGCACTTTCCATCCTGTCCCGCTACAGCTCTTCCCAAGCCACCTGGGCCTCCGTCCTCCCTTCTGTGTCTCCACCCTCATCTCCCATCCCTAGTTTGTGTTTCTCCATAGCACTTCACCTAATGTCCTTCATCTAGCTGTTTATCCTCACCCTGCCAGAATGTAAGCTTCCTCTGGAGCAGGGGGTTTGTCTGCTGCGGTAACTACTGGATCTCTGGGCATACAATAAATATTTGTGGGATGATTGAAGGAATGAATAAAGGGACATATAGACAAATATGTGATCAGATGTCAAAATGTCCGGGGCAGACCTCCAGAGAAGGTGAAACACAAGCAGGCTTAGTACTGGAGGCTTCCTGGAGGCAGGGCAGAGGCAGGGCTTGAAAAATGGAGGCATCTGTAGCACTTTGGGAGGTCGAGGTGGGCGGATCACCTGAGCCTGGGAGTTTGAGACCAGCCTGGAAACATAGCAGATTGAGTCTCTACAAAAAAATTTTAAAAATTTGCCAGGTGTGGTGGCATGGACAAGTAGTCTCAGGAGGCTGAGATGGGAAGATTGCCTGAACCCAGGAGGTTGAGGTTGCAGTGAGTCATGATCTTGCTACTGCATTCCAGCCTGGATGACAGGGTGAGATGCCAACTCAAATAAATAAATAAGCAAATAAATATTGTTAAAAAAAGGAGGCATTTGGAGAGGTGGGGAGTGGGGAGAGGAAAAGAAATTCTGAATAGAGGCAGAGCAGGGGCAAAAGTTTGGAGACAGGAGGAGAAGTGACTTTCGGCATCGGTGACCTCTTCAGTCTCCTGGTAGCTCCTAAAATGGGTGTCCTCATGGCAAGTCTGCTAAGTTGAAGGGTGCAGAAGGGTGGGTAAGACCCTTCCTCCCTGGGCAGGTAGTAGGGGCAGCCCAGGTGATGTCCAGGAGCACTTTCTGTTCTGACCGAGTGACACTTTCTTCATTAACAACAAAAGAGAGGGAGGTAAGACTGAAGTTAGGAGCAATGTATGGAGGAGAGGAAGAAATGCCTTTCTAGGAAGAATAGCAAATCACTTGCCAGGTTGGGCTGCTGGGGCAAGATAACCGTGGGGGTCCTCTGGGCCAGGTGAGGCAGCAGCAGGCCCTGAGCCTCCATCATGGGAGGATTTCTGCCTGTTCTCCGAGCATGGCTGAGCCAGTTGGTTCCCCAGCCCCCCTGGGCCTGGCCAAGAACCGTTTTCTTGGGAGGCAGAAAATAAAGACAAACAGTCCAAGAGGAGTGGGTGGGGGCTGAGGAATTCCCTGACGTCCCAGGCCTGCCTCCTTGCCAGCCTCCCACCTGTCATAAGCTGCCCTGGTCAGGGCATCGGAGGCCCTATGTGAGCCGTGGAATTTCGATCTGGCTTGGTTCAAGGTGTACAGGTGTCCTCACTGCATGGTGGGGCCCACAGAGGGGCAGAGACTCACCCAAGTTTATCCAAAGAAGCTGGGACAAGGCAGGAATTCCCTGGGGTCTCTTGACTTCTAGTAAAGGGCCATTCTCCCTTCATCCTCCCTGTCCCTGCCTGGCTCTGACTGTTTCCTCCCAATTTCCTGCACTAATCACTGCAGAGTCCTGTGTGCCCATCCTCCATCTCTCCTTGGCATCCACAGCCCGTATTCAGAACAGATGGAAAATTCCTGGAGGGCAGGGGCTATCTATGCCTTTCACATAGACAGGGCGACCTGAAGGGGAATTCCAGAGACGTCTCCAGCACAGAGGCAAATCTTCCCCATGAGACAAGGCTCCCCTTAGCTCGGCGCAATGACTCCCATGTCAGATAAGCCAGAACTTCCCTCAGCTCAGCCACTATGTCCTCCTCATCAGCCAGGGGTCTCATCTAGCTTAGAGGCCAGGTATCCACTCTCAAATAGGACAGGTCCTCCCTCCATTTAGGAACTATGTTTTCTCCAGCTAGCTGTCCCTTAATTCAAGGACAATGTCTCCCTCATTAGACAAGAACCTCCTCCACTTCAGGGACTATGTCTTCCCCATCAGTCAAGGGCCTTCTCCTCTTAGAGGTCAGATTTCTTCCATCAGACAAGGCAGGCTCTCCCTCCATTCAAGGACTGTGGTGGGCTCTCCCTCCATCAGAGAGACTATGTCTACCCCATTAGACAGGGGCTTCCCCCAGCTCAGGGGCTATGTCGTCCCCATCTGACAGAGGCCTTCCTTAGCTCAGGGACTATCTTTTCCCAAGAGTTTAGGGCTCCACCAGCTGAAGGACATGATTCCTCCTCCCTGTGCCTCCCTCAGGGTCCTAGGTGGTCAAGGCCAGGCCCTAGAGTCAGACTGGCCTCTGTGAGGTTCAGCAGAAGCCAAATTAGCTAACTGACCACAGGGCCTATGGCCAGCCCTCCCTTGGTCCCCTCCAGAATCATGGAGAAACTGAAACCATTAGAGGCAATCTGGCCCAGAATACTTGCTCTTGGATCCAATTTCAGTAACTGGCCCCAGCTTCCCTCTGGGCAGGAGCCAAAGCAGTGATTAATAAGCAATTCTGTGGTGCAGTATGCTAGGGCCTTGGAACAGCTGGGGGTGACCTGAGGCCAGGCAGTACACACCACTGCTTCTGGGCCCAGCCCCATGCACGGAACCCAGGCTCTCCTTTTCCGTGGGAATGCTGGAGAAGCGAGGGCTGGGTTACTGTCCTCCCCACATCAAGTCTTGGGAAACTCTTCTTAAGAACTGGCCCGGTTCCCTCCTGTTGTAAAAGTCCTCAGTGGGGGATTAAGCAACACCTGTGGATTTCAACCTCCTAAACCACAGGCAGCTTAATTTACTATCCTAGGACATGGTCAGTACAATAACAGTGGAGTAGAAGTAATAATTAAAATAATTGGACCGAGCATAGTGACTCAGTCTGTAAACCCAGCACTTTGGGAGGCTGAGGCGAAGAGGATTCCTGAGCCTGGGGGTTCGAGACCAGCCTGGGCAACTTGATGAGATCTCGTCTTTACAATACATCACAAAAAAATTAGCCGGGCGTGGTAGTGTGTGCCTGTAGTTCTAGTCACTCGGGAGGGTGAGGTGGAAGGATTGCCTAAGCCTAACAGGTCGAGGCTGCTGTGGCCGTGAGCATGCCACTGCACTCCAGCCTGGGCGACAGAGTGAGGTTCCAACTCAAAAAAATGAAATAATTGTACCTAGTATCAATACAGTGTTTTGAGAAGTATACAGGGGGTTTCCATAAACCATCCCTTTTGATTCTCGTAATAGTCCTTGAGAGAGACAGAGCAAAGATTATTGACTCAACCTTCCAGATGAGAAAACTCAGGTTAGAGAAGGAAAGTAACCCCTTCACCAGTCAGTGCTGGGGGCAGGACTCAAATTCAGGTTTTCCGATTTGCCATCCGGTGCTCTACAAGAGCTTGGCACACAGCAGGCACTCAGTCGATGCTCACAGGATTGGAGAGAATGGAACATGTACTCTGGTTACTGATAGATTGGGTTCATAGTCTCGTCATAGCCACAAGGACCTTAGATCACTGAGTCTACTCCTCACTATACAGAGAGGGAAACTGAGGTCCAGAGGGGAGGAAGGACCTAGCACAAAAGCCCATGTCTTTGGAGTTTAGCCCCGAGCTCTCTCCCCTGGGAATTTAACAATTTTCCGAGGGCCTTCCATTTATAGCCTCAGTGATGGGTGGGCAGAGAAGAAGGGTCACAGATGAGACAGAAGAGGCCCTGACCTTCAGGAGCACAGCGCTGAGGGGAAGGGCTGCACAAGTACATGGCACAGATCTGAGCTGATATAGAGGCCCTGAGGGTTTGGAGAGCCCAGAAGAGAGAGGAAAGCAGCCATGATGGCGGGGAGAGCCCAGCAAGCTGGAGGAAGGAGTGGTTTGAGCTGGAACTAGGACAGGAAAGATTTTGACAGATAGCAGGAAAAAACGTTCTAGGCAGAGAGGACTGCATGGGCAAAGACTCATGAGGAGTGTGTGGTGCTCATGGGGGGTCTGTTAGTGAAGAGGATGAATCAAAAAAGGCAGGAATGGAGGGTTCTGTGTGGCCTCAAGCACCCCTTTGGCCCTCCTACCCATAACCTGGTCTGGGCTCGCTTACCTTTGATGAACTGGGTCACTGTCAGGTCTGGTGCGATCTGGGCTAGGCCATCCTGCTTCTCTGGGGACTCCCCAGGGCTCTGTTCAGAGGGGGAGTCCTTACCCTGGGGAGACAAAAAACCAAGGGGAGTCAGCTGGACGCCAGAGATCCAGCCCAGAGATGGCTGTGGGCTGAGGAAGGGAGCACTGGGAGAGGAGAGGCTGGGTGCTCAGTCTCCACTTCAGGAGCAATGGGGACCTGCCTTATCCCATTTGTTCTTGGCCCTGTAGACACTCAACAAGTGGTTTTGAAAGGATGAATGAAATTCCTGTGGCTCAACTTTGTCATCACCATCACCAGTGTCCACATGGCCAATTGTCATTACCATCCTTGACTTCATCGTAATAGCCAATATTCCCATGAAAATGACCACCATAACCATCATCCTCATTATTATTCCTGTCACCTTAATTATATCATGGTCATTTACTCATGTTGATAATATTGTCGTGATATGATGATTGTTTTTCTTGCCTCTGTCTGTCATGTTCATCACCAACATCATGATGATCAGAATCACCAGTATCATCATCACCGTCTCTAACATCATCACTATCACTACCACTGTCTTCCCCAAGATCAGTGTCACCAACTTCACCTCCACACCACTGTCACCATGCCACCAACGTCACCAAAAATACCATCGACTCACTAATCCTGTCACCACCAGCATCACCAACAGTATCTCTTGACATCATTATCAGTGTCATGGATACTGCTACCATCAGTGTCACCTATCCCATCACCACAATGACCAGAGTCACTGTCACCAGCAGGGACAACTTTACCACTCTGTTTCCATCACCACCACCACCACCACCAACAGCACCAACGGCACCAACATGGTGGCTACTACCTCTCTTCAGTTATTATGTCACTCATGATTGTCATCACCTGGAGAGTGGTCAGGCAGGAGCCCCTAGTGAGCTGCGCTCATCAAGAGGTTGGAGCGGTTTGGGCCTCCGGGCTCATCTTATTCTACATTGTCTGCTGGGACAGGAAGGGAGCTGTGTTGGGGGATAAGAGATAATAGCTCCCTCTCCATCTCTTGGATGAGTCGAGCCATACACCAAGAATGTGCTCACCTCTGGACCCAAACTGTGAGGATGTCCATGGACACACCAAGTGTGTCTCTCTACCTGGGTGAGGATGGTCTATGTGCAAATCCTGAAGGAGTGATCTTTTATCCAGGGCAAGAGAAGACTTGGTGTGTGTGTTGGCTGGGGGAAGCCACTGTCTTCTGAGCTCCCTGTAACTAGGAGTGTGCAAGCAGAGGCTCCCTGCCCCCACCCTCCGGGTTCAGGATCCTGTAGGCCATGGGGGAGGGCTGGGTGGCTAGGGAGAGCTCATCTAGCTTCTCTGGTTCTGCCTCCTTTTCCCACATTGCCTGTGGGGTTCCTACAGGACTCACCCTCTGGTCTGATACCTTCTTTCTTGTCATCTCATTTTTCTTAGGGAGGCTCGTGAGGCAAATTCTGGATTCTCCCCCATTTCAGAACCTCATGCCTGCCTACCCCAGAAGCTGCCCTGTTTTAAGCTTCCTCCACCTGCTCCCTGGTGCTGGCTGGCTCAAGGCTGACCTGTCTAAGCAGAACACTTAATTCAAATATTAATTCATGTGTGTTCCCTTGGGCTTTCTCTTTCTTCTCTTTCAATCCAGCAGGGAGCAGGCTCTGGGTTTCCTGTTCTCAGGGGAGTATGTGGCAGCGCAGAAAGCCTTGGTTGTAAGATCTTCCTGGCTTCTGTTTCCAAAGCTTGAATCCACTGAGAAGATTTGGTGAGGAGAGAGGGAAGCCTCTGAGATTGAGGGGAAGATAATGCTATGCTCCCACAACTAAAATCTGGAAAGAGGTTGGAGCGGGGACTGAGCAGTTTGTGAGTTCCATGAACAACAGGAAGTTATGTACTTTCTGAGATAGGACCTAAGGAAGCAGTTCACCTCCAGGGACAGGCTGCAGGCTGACAAGGGAGACTGGCCTCCCACATTTTCAGTCACACCAAGACTCCACTGCTCCAAGCATGTAAGGAGACCACATGGGCCAGGATGGTGGGTGGGCATTACTGTAATGACCAAGGTGGGCTGATGCTGATAACTTCTGGGTGGGACGGGAACCTCCCTGGGCACTGTATAAGACCTCAGCACCCTTGTTTTGCCTTGATTAGCTATCCTTGAGAAGGCTGGGGTTGAATTTCTTGATGATCTAGGAGAACAGGCATTCAGAGTAGAAATCAAGTTGATTTTTAGAGACAATAAAGGCATCTCTATTTCACAAGCTTAGGTCTGAGTTCAATCTTGTTTAGTATCTGTCTCCCCTGCTGGATTCTGAGCTCTGCAAGAGCAGAAATCATGTTTCTCTGGTTCTCTGTGGAAACTCTGGTGCTTAGCACAGTGCCTGGGGTGAAACAGTACCTGATAAATCATCTATTGAGAGAAGGAGTACAAGAGATGGCAACAATGGCTAGTAGGTGTAGCTAGTGCCAGGCTTTTGGAAGAAAAATGAGAACATCAAGAGGAGATGCTATGATACCACGAGAGAGTCCGGGACTGCTAATGGTTCAGAGCCAGGCAAAGGGTCCACACAGAGCACCCCAGGGAGCTGGCAGATCTGAGATTCCAGGCCACGCCAGGCCACTGGTATGTGGGCTGGTGACTATGCATGCATGAGCCTGCTCCATCTTCACTGGGGCCTGCAGCGGAAGGAGTCTTACCTTCACACGCGAGCAAACAAGTTCTGGGGTTAGGCAACTTGTTCAACATCACACAGCTAGAGGTGGCCAAGCTCACACCTGAGCTCAGGTTTGTTTGAGTAGAAAACCCATGCTGAAGCTGGGCTCGGTGGCTTAGCCTGTATTTCCACGCCTTGGGAGGCTGATGTGAGTGGATTGCCTGAGCCTGTGGGTTTGAGATCCACCTGGGCAACTTGGCGAGACCTCATCTCTACAATAAATCAAAAATCAGCCGGGCGTGGTAGCGCGTGCCTGTAATTTTGGCTACTCAGAAGGCTGAGGCGAAAGGATCACCGGAGCCCAGCAGTTCGAGGCTGCGGTGGCCAGGAGTGGCCACTGCACTCCAGTCTGGGTGACAGAGTGAGACTCCAACTCAAAAAAAAAAAACCAAAAAAACCCAAAAAACCCCATGCTTTATCCACCACGCCCTGCGAGCCAGAGACCCTGACACAAGACTGGCAGAATTAGGAGACCGCTTCATGGTGTGATTTGAAGGGTTCTGAAGTCTCACTGTTTAAGTCTTATTTCTTTGGGTGAGGCACCCTGGGTCTATTATTCATTTAGAACTGCACTGTCTCATACAGCAGCCACTAGCCACATATGGCTCTGAGTACGTGAAATGTGGCTAGTCCGAGCTGAGATATGCTGGAAATGTAAAATACACATTGCATTTTGAAGACTTCGTATGAAGAAAAGGAAAATATTTCATTATTCATTTTTTACATTATATGCTAAAATAAGAATATTTTTGATACAGTAGGCTACTAGAATTTACATATTTAGAATTACATGCATGGCCCACATAATATTTCCTTTGGATGTGCTGCCTTAAAGAGAATTCACAATTCTCCTTTCTCAGTCCCGGCCAAGCTCTGTGAGAGTGGTCTAGGAAGGTCACCATAGTGGTGGGAGGGTCCCAGATAGCCGAAGCAAAGGAAGCTAAGGGTGGGTGTTGACCCGGGAAGAAAGGAGGAGATGCTGAGGATAGACTGACAACTTTCTTTTTCATTTCTTTTTTTTCTTTTTGAGTTGGAGTCTCTCTCCTTCACCTAAGCTGGAATGCAGTGGCACGCATGCTGACAGCCACCCCAGCGTCGACCTGCTGGGCTCTGGCGATCCTTCCACCTCAGCCTTCCAAGTAGCTGGAACTACAGGTGTGTGCTATGACACCCAGCTAATTTTTTATTTATTGTAGAGACAAGGTCTCACCAAGTTGCCCAGGCTGGTCTCGAACCTGCGGACTCAGGCAATCCACTCGCCTGGGCCTCCCAGAGTGCTGGGATTACAGGCTGGACTGACAACTTTCTTATCAGGGAGGGGCAGGTTCACCCTTTAGAGACAAGCAGATTCTTTTGAGTTCCTTGCCTGGGTTCCTTGTCCTCATGTAAATGGTAAAAATAACCCCAATGTCATCTGCTCCCACACATACATGTCATTTAATTCCCACAGGAGTCTGTCTGGTGCAGAGATTATGACTGTACCTGTTATACAGAAGAGAAAACTGAGGCCCCCAAAGGGGAAGTGTCACCCAGAGAGTTATTGGCAGAGAAGGCTCTCAAACCAGGTACTCTAGTCTCCCTGTTCAGCCCTGTCTCCTGCTGTGGAAAAAGCATGGGATTTAGAGATAGGAGGGAAGGGACAGACCTTCAAAGGCTGGGTGGTCAGGGAAGGCATCTGGAGAGAAATGCCCTTTGGGATTTGAATAGATGGAAGCAGGAGCACAGGATAAGCAAAAGCATGGTGGTGAGAAGGAGCTTGCAGTGTGCAGGATGCGGCGGGGACATCAACCGGATCACAGCAAGTACCTCGCCGGGGCAGGAGTGGAGGCAAGAGATGAACCGGAGCCAGACCTGGCCAGTTTGAAGGGCCAGACTAAGAGATTTGGGCCTTTTTCTTTGGCATCAGGAGTCCAAACTACCCCCAGCTCTTGTCCCCTGTATTCCCCACAGATTTTCGCCTCCTCCTAATCTGTTTCGAGGACAGCTGACTAATCGCGGGTTTCAGAAACAGGAAACACTGTGCCTCTGCTAAGAGCACGACTTGGAGGACGTGTTTACATGTGGTTTGCCCAGGTCAGCAGGCCTGGATTGAGGGGGCTGTTGAAACTTCCCCTTTGCAGTTCTGTGCTGACTGCTGCAAACCTGCCAGACATAGCATGCTGTGTGTGACTCAGTCGGTGGAAGGCCCCACTGTCAGCTGGGCCTCCAGGGATCCAGGAGCCGTCCTTGAAGGGAGCTGAGTTCCTAGAAGGCTTTGTTCAGGACATGGGTCCTCAGTCCCATGAGTGAACCAGTGTGGACTCTGGCAAGTGAAATAGAACTCTCTTCTGGCCCTTGGCATCCATCACATGTCGCCAAGGCCAGCAGACAAGGATGGGAATATCTGCTAAGCTTTCTACCCGCCATAGGCAATCATGATCTTACCAGAGTTCTTGGAGATCTGGGCTTCTATGAGGAATGAAACCCTCTCCAGCTCTCTTTTAATGAGATTCATGCCATTGGTCATGTCTCTTTTCCCTTTGGCTACTAGGAATCTTAGAACCAAAGTGGCTCAAGGACATCAACTGAATTCATCTTTATGGTCCACACATCTATTTTTCTCTCTCATTCTGATAACCTTTTGCTCTTATTTATATTTTTCCTGCTCCTTAGTCCTGATTGATTGATTGATTGATTTGCGACAGGTCCTGCAATGGATTTTACTGGGTTTGAATTCCAAGCTCCATGATTTACTAGCCATGTGACCAGGTTTATTTAATCTCTGTGTAACTCATGTCCCTCAGGTGTAAAATGAGGGTATCTACTTCAGCTAGGTGTAGTGGCTCGTGCCTATAATCCTAGCATTTTGGGAGGCTGAGGCAAGAGGATTGCTTTAGCCAAGGAATTTGAGACACATACACACACAAAAGGATGATACATATAAAGGTCTTAGAACACTGCATGGTACAAAGTAAGCAATACATGTTAGCTTAAGTCTTATTGTTTTTCTGGTACTATATTAGTAAACACACTGTGTCTGGTGTGAGCTGTTTCAACCCTCTTATGGAATATAGTGGAAGTAGAATATAGAAAAGCATATAAGAACCACAATGAACCGTCACCTCATGCTGGTTAGAATGGCAACTACCAAAAAGGTGAAAGATAAGTATTGGTGAGGGTGTGGAGAAAGGGGAACCCTTGCACACTGTTGGTAGGAATGTGAATTAGCGCAGTCATTATGGAGAGCAATATGAAAGCGCCCCAAAAAGTAAAAAATAGAACTACCATTTAATCCAGCAATCCCACTCCTGGGCATATATCCAAAGGAAAGGAAATCAGTATGTGAAAGAGATGTCTGCACTGCCATCTTCACTACAGCACCAATCGCAATAACCAAGACATGGAATCAATCTAAGTGTCCATTAACAGATGAATGGACAAAGAAAATGTGGCCTATATAGCTGGGCTCGGTGGCTCAGCCTGTAATCCCAGCACTTTGGGAGGCTGAGGCGAGTGGATTGTCTGAGCCCCATGGGTTTGAGACCAGCCCCGGCAACTTGGCGAGACCTTGTCTCTACAATAAATAAATAAATAAATTAACCGGGCTGGTAGCGCACACCTGTAGTTCTGGCTACTTGGAAGGCTGAGGCAGAAGGATCACTGGAGCCCAGTAGGTCGACACTGGGGTAGCCGTGAGTGTGCCACTGCACTCCAGCCTGGACGACGGAGTGAGACTCCAACTCAAAAAAAGAAAAAAAGAAAAGAAAAGAAAATGTGGTCTGTATACACCATGGAATACTATTCGACCTTAAAAAAGAACAAAATCGGCCAGGCACGGTGGCTCATGCCTATAATCTCAGCACTTTGGGAGGCCGAGGTGAGAGGATTGCCTGAGCTCACAGGTTCGAGACCAGCCTGGGCAACTTGGTGAGACCTCACCTCTTCAATAAAAATAAAAAAATTAGCTGGGCGTGGTGGCGCATGCCTGTAGTTCCAGCTAACTTGGGAAGGCTGAGGCAGAAGGATCGCCTGAGCCCAGCAGGTCGAGGCTGCAGTGGCCATGAGCGTGCCACTACACTCCAGCCTGGGAGTCCAGTGAGACTCCAACTCAAAAAAAAGGAACAAAATCCTGTCATTTGCAACAACATGGATGAACCTGGAGGAGGTTATGCCAAATGAAATTAGCCAGGCACAGAAAGACAAATACCACATAATTGCACTTATATGTGGAATCTCAAAGAGCCAAACTCACAGATGCAGAAAGTAGAATGGTAGTTACCAGAGGCTGGGTGAAGGTAGGTTGGGGAGATGTTGGTCAAAGGATACAAAATGTCAGTTAGGCAGGAGGAATAAGTTTAATTGATCTATTATTGTGCATCATGGTAACTACAATTACTAACAATATTTGAATACTTGAAATTGCTAAGAGAATAGATTTTAAGTGATCTAATTGCAAAAAAAGTGGTATGTGAGATAACACATGTGTTAAACAGTTTCATTTCGCCTTTCCACAATATATACATATACAGAGGGTGCCAAAAAATGTATACACATTTCAAGAAAGGAAAAAGCTGAATTAAAATTGTAGTACTCAATAAGGGCAACTTGGCAATACAAGTCACATTTGACTTCTGCAATTACAGGTGTTGCTCAAAGTGCATCCAGACACTTCTGATTATGGAGAACATCTCTTAAAAAGTGTATACATTTTTTTGGTACCCTCTGTATTAAAACTTGGCCAGGTGTGCTGGCTCATGCCTGTAATCCAAGCACTTTGGGAGACTGAGGTGGAGAATTGCTAGAGCCCTCCTAGGGGTTCTAGTAGTAAAAGTAAATAAAAATTAGCTGGGCATGGTGACACGCATCCGTAGTCCCAGCTGTTCAGGAGGCTGAGATGTGGGGATCACCTGGGCCCAGGAGGTCAAGGATGTGGTGAGCCATGCTCATGCCACTGCACTCCACCTGAGTGACAGAGTGAGACCCTGATTTAAAAAAAAAAATCACATTGTCCTCCATAAATATATACAATATTTACTTGTCAATTAAAAAAACAAATTAAAAAATGTTAAAAGTATATAAAAAGACTATTAGAAAAAAAGTCCATTTTTCTATTATGTTTCTCCTTAAGAACTGGCCTGATCAGATAGAGACACCAAGAACAAGCACTCTTTTTTTACTGAGCCTGCGTGTCTGGCATTGAACTACCCAACCTCATCCTTTGCCTCATTTCATTGTTATAAAGATCCTAAGATGTAGACGCTGTGCCTTTGATCCATTCTACAGATTTCAGAATCAGTAAGTAGCAAAGCCGGTTTGGTGTGGTAGAGGCACCATGTGCCTAACCCTTGCCATAGCTGGCACCAATCCCTGTCACTGCAGAATGGATGCCTCAGACACCACAGAAACTTGCATCATGCCTCTTGGGCCAGATCAGCTACCTTTCATCTCTTTTCTTTAGTTTCAGTCTCCTCCTCTGTCAAATGGGGGTTGAAGACTAGATCAGCTGTGTGGTTTTTGTTTTGGGGGTTTCTTTTGCAACAGAACCCTTTTCCTAATTGAAATCTCATTCTAAAAACTGGTATAAAAACACATAAAAATAGAACTACTACTCTGACTGAAGTGTACGCATGTGTGTGCCTGTGCATAAGAGTTTTGCCCTGCCTAAGCCCACGGGTTCGAGACCCGCTTGGGCAACTTGGCGAGACCTCATCTCTACAATAAATCAAAAAAAAAAAATTAGCCGAGTGTGTTAGTGCATGCCTGTAGTTCCAGCTACTAGGAAGGCTGAGGTGGAAGGATGGCCGGAGCCCAGTAGGTCGAGGCTGCGGTGGCCAGGAGCGGCCACTGCACTTCAGTCTGGGCGACAGAGTGAGACTCCAACTCAAAAAAAAAAAAAAAGAGTTTAGCCCTGTTTGGGGACACCCCTTCTCATTTTCCCTATGATGGCACCCAGATGGGTTCCTCTGGGCTGCAGTTTGAAAATCACTTAAGTACACCATCCCAAAAGAGCCTCCAGCCCTTTTGAGGGTCACACCCTTGACCCTCTGAGACCTCAGTCCTATCTGTGTGATGAAGTGGGGTGGAACCAAGCCCTTTGATGTTGGAGAGAGGAGGCTGGGCAAGGGCAGAGCCACAAGCCTGGGACACAAAAGGGCTCCCAGGTTTGTTGGGCGGGGACTAGAGGCAGTGCATGCTAGGAAGAGACACTGGGGACAAGGAATGCCTACAACACCCTGGAACTCATAGTGGCTACAGCAGAAACACAAACTCCCAGGGGAACAGGGGCCTCCTAACAGGACAGATCCCAATGGACCAGCCCCTGGTCCTGGGTTTTAAGGACCATTGCCACCTCCAACTCCAGTCCCATTCCTGACCATTCTCTCAGAGATGTACATTAAGGTTAATGACTGGGAGACAGTGGGTTTCATAAGACTTACAGATTCTTAGGCAAAATTATAGCCATTTAGAAATGTGGATTTGGGGAGTCACAGACCATTTGAGGCAAAGAGTCTTAAAATAATATAGCACAAGTCCTTGAGCATTTCTAACTATTAGGGACACAGAATCTTTTTTTTTTTTAATTTTTTTTGAGGCAAGGTCTCACTCTTGCCCAGCCTGGAATGCAGTGGCATGATCACCGCTCACCACAGCCTTAACCTCTTGAGCTCAGGCAATCCTCTTGCCTCAGTCTCCCCAGTAGCTGAAACTACAGGCACACACCACCATGCCTAGCTAATGTTTTGGTGTTTTGTAGAGACGAAGTCTCACTATGTTGCTCAGAATGGTCTCAAATTCCTGGACTCAAGCCATCTTCCACCTCAGCCTCCCAAAGTGCTGGGATTGCAGGCATGAGCCACTATGCCCGGCCAGAACTTTAAAATCATATAATTTTAGAATTCCAAGCTCTCAGAGATATTGCCAAAATAGCAGACACATAGACTCCTGGTAAATATGAACCAAGGGAGGGTCACGAAGTCCACTGGTGTTAAAATGCTAGAAAGGACAGGCATCCTCAGTGGAGAGGCCTGCTTGCCAGGAAATAGCAGGTTGGAGCCCTCTGAGCCCCTAACCCAGCCTTAAGGACAGGTTCTCAAGAGGACCAGAAGGCACAGCGGGCACAGGGGAGTTGCTGGGTGAATGGGGACACCACCACAGGGATAGATGGAAACAGAGAATCTGTCAAATAGCCCCCAAGGGACCATCTTTACTCCAAAGACCCTGCAGAGCCA
Organism: Carlito syrichta; assembly: GCF_000164805.1. Lineage (NCBI taxonomy): Eukaryota > Metazoa > Chordata > Mammalia > Primates > Tarsiidae > Carlito > Carlito syrichta. The sequence goes on along the minus strand of NW_007231440.1, from coordinate 34,423 downwards.
TCCACCAGGAGCTCTGGGGTTTGACAGGACCTTAGGATTAGCTGATTGTAAGCAGGAAGACCACTTGAGAAAGGTGTGGCCTGTCCTGGATCACTCCCAGGAGGGTGTCTTGGTGGCCACCTGAGCTCTGAGCTCACAGGTACGAGGACAGAGCCAAAGGCAGGAAAGTAGGGCTTCTGCCCCTACTTCAAGACCTGCAAGTCCTCCCCCACCCCCATCTTATGCTCTTCTTGTGGGGACTGTCAATGCCTCTCCCCCAAAGCAGAGAATTCCATAGTTGTGGCCATGGGAGAAACCTGAGTCTTTCCCTGTCTCTGTGCATCTGGCCTTTCTTCACTGCTGCAGAGCTCCTTGGGGCAGGGGCTGTGAGAGGCACCTCTCTGTTCCCTGTAAACATGCTCATGTACTGCTCTCAAGACCAGGACCCATTTAGAGGAAACAGCACTGAATCTGTCAGAGTAGACAGACCTTGTCCAATCTGCAGCCCATTATAACCTAGGCCAAAGACCTTCTCTGGGTCACAAAATTCTTACATTATATACTACCATCTCCTGGATAATTTCAAGAACTGTATTTACTTCTGGGAGGGTATTTAGGAGACCCCTGAGCCCTGATCCTGGGAGAGGATACCTGGAGAGATTTCAGAATTGACCCCCGTCTTCACTTTTTCTCCTTGCCCATCCCCTCTCCCCACATCCCACGTCTGGGGAGCTGGACTTTCTGGCAGTCAGTTCTGCCTCTTGGGGCCTTTCCTCCCGTCCATCCGCCTCCCCTTCCGTGGCCCTAGTGAGCCAGGCTGGTCGGCATTACTGTAAGCAGACCCGGCCAAGGCAGCCTTAAGGAGGAGGAGGAACAATTCCTCCCACATCAATATTTATTGCCTGAAAGCGCTGGAAGCAGATCATCGTGTTCTCAGCCCTCGGTTCTTTTTAAAGAACCTCTCACCCCCTTCCCTCCCTACTCCCAATCCTCAGTGTGCTGACAGAACTTATCCAGACAGCCAGACAGGTTCACAGCTGGGGAGCCAGGGTTTCAAGACATCACAGAGACACACAGGCTCTTAAAATCCAAAGTTCTGAATCACAGTAGCTTCAACTCAAGGAATCGTGCATTCTCAGAATCCAAGGTGCATGTTGCTCTAGGAATCCAGCCTCAGCATCTTACACAGCAGCATAGCATAGGGAAGTAATTTGCTGCTCAAGGTCACACAGCTGACATTTGACTGAGGACAGCTCAGTCTCTCACCCTCAGCCTTTTCTTCTACTTATTCCACCCCATGACCCAACTGGTGTCTTTCTCTGTTCAAATTCAGGACCAAACTTGGAGATTATCTGTACCCAGCAACCCAGGCCCTCTCCTTTCTCTATGATCCCTCCCACTTCCAAGAACTTGTCTCCAAGTTCCGGGAATTCCATCTTATTCAAACTTTGGCCAGAGTTATGCAGAACCGGGAAGAACCATCTGTGGTTCCAAGTTGTCTCCTTCCCCTGAAATGGTCCCTCCCCAACTCTTGCTACTCCCCCACAGCCCCTCGCCTTTGAGGCAGCTGCACTCAGTCCCAGCATCAACCCAACCCAACACTCTCTCTGGGACACCCCATAGCAAGGCAGCACCCTGTTTGAGCAATCTCCTGCATGGCTCTCATATGTCCCTGTCCCCTCACTGCCAAAGCACTGCTTGCCACCTGGACCACGGTCAGAGTTGTCCCATCTATCTCCCTGGCCCTAGCCTTTCCAAATATTCAGATGCACCAACCTGCCACAGCAAAGAGAAGTTCTCTTGCTGCAAAATATTCAACAGGGGCTTGCTTTGGGAGGCCGAGGCAGGAGGATCACTTGAGCCCAGGAGTTTAAGACCAGCCTAGGCAACATAGCAAGACCTCATCTCCATAAAAAGTTAAAAAAAATTAGCCAGGTATGGTGGCACACACCTATAGTCCCAGCTATTTGGGAGGCTGAGGTGAAGGGATCTCATGAGCCCAGGGGGTAAAGGCTGCAGTGAGCTGTGATCGTGCCACTGCACTCCAACCTGGGTGACAGAGTGAGACCCTGATTAAAAAAAAAATACACACACACACACACACACACACACACACACACACACACGCATATATATTCAACAGGATTTTAATAAATTGTCTCTTTGAAATTAGAATTACTTAGTCACCAGTAACCACTTTTACCAGTAACTTAAATTATGATTCTGATTTCTCAGCAACTATTTCCCATACTTGGAAAAGGAGGAAGTTGGATGCACACATTTTCAGAATATCGAGAAATGAGTGAGTACTAAGGAAAAATGAATGAAATTGACGTTAATGACATATAATAAAAACTCCAGTTTAAAAATTTTATCACTTTCTTTTTAACGTGAAGCCAATTTATTGTTTTTCAGGCCTCATGTTTTGCGGGTCCCTGGAAAACTTGGAGACCCCTGACCTGGAATCATCTATCCTGCTCACATGGTCCTGTCCTCTTTTGCCAGTTCTGTGACCTCATCAAGTCTCCCACCAGGCTGGGCCTCAGTGTCCTCTTCTGAGGAGAGGTCCACCTGCCCCGAGAGTGGAACAAGGGTATTCAGTAGACTCCCCTGAGCATCCTGCCTGTTGTCACTTGTCTACGGACGTTTATCCTCTAGATTGTGCCTGCTCTCAGGGTAGAGACTGCATGCTGTTCTCTAGTGTCCAGCCTGGGGCATGGCCCAGAGGAGGCACTTGGTACATTTGTCGCCTTCACTGTCCCCTTCACTGTCATCTCTACAACCAAATTCTTTATGGGGGCTGTTTCTATAGTAGAATGCCATCCCTCTCCTTTCTGTGCTCCCACACTTCCTTTGAGTCCAGCTCGAATCCTTCCTCTTCAGGGAAGTCTTCCCAGCCCCTTCCACCCACCTCCTTGTTCTTAACGTTCCTATGGTGTGTTCAGAATTAACACAAATGTGTAGTGACAAGCACTGAGGCAGTAGTGCATTGGTTGTCGGCGTGAGGGCATGGCCTCAGACAGGCATGGGTTCTCATCCCAGCCCTGCCCTTGCTGACTTTGTGATCTTGGGTGAGTCACCTCCATCTCTGGTCCTTGTTCTCCTCAACTGGGAGGGTACAGGTAAAATATACTGCGTAGGGCTGTTGGGAGGATGCAATGGAGCCCAGAAAGAATGAACTTTGTAAGCTGTGAAGTGTAGTGCCTAGGGGGATGAAGGGAAAGGTTACCAAGAGGGCAAGCAGATGAGGGCTGGAGCCTGGACTGGGGGTAGTGGACATGGAGGGTGTTTACCTTGCTGGCAGGTGAGGCAGCAACTGCCAAGACCTTTTGCCGGAAGTGAAGCTCTTGCTTCTCCTTGGGCATTTCCCTGGGAAAGAAGAAGTAGGGAATGGCAGCCAGAGCCACCGCACAGGCAGCGATGAGGAAGCCCAGCCACCAGGCGCCCACCCATCGGGGGTCCTTCGGGGTCAGGCTGATACCACCTGGAAGAGAAGACCGACATGATATTAGGATCAGAGTGGGCTGTCAATTCTAGGTCATCCCCCTGTCTGAAACATGAGGTGGCCTGGGCTGGGAGTCCGGAGACCTGTTATTTAGTTTTAGTTTTGTCAGTTATGCCCTGTGTGACCTTGGGTAAGTCCCTGACCCTTTCTGGACCTTGGTTTCTTCAACTACTAAGGCATGTAGTGTCATGGTTAAAGTCATGGACTATGAAAATGGATTGCTGGACCTGAATAACAGTGCTAACTCATAACCTTGGACAAGCTCTTTGTGTCTCAGTTTTTTCCTCTGTGATATTATCAGATTCCATATCAGGGGGTTGTTGTGAGAATTATAAGAATGAAACATATAGAACACTTAGAAGAATATATGCTATATAGGTATTTGCTCTTCCTCCTTCTCTTCCTCTTCTTCCTATTGCTATTGTGAGTATTATTATTAAATTAACAGCTAGGACTACTGTTGTGGTTCTCAGACCTATATGATGATTAATATCCTCAGGGGAGCTTGTCAAAAACACTGACTTTATGGAAGATACACTTAGAATGACCACAAGGTGGGATGGGAAGATGATCGAGGAACCTGTATCTTTAACAAGTTCCCCAGGTGATTTTTGAGCCCCCCCCCCACCAGGGTTAATTAGGACTAGATTATCCCAGATGTACTCCCTGGCTGGAGTGCGCAAACCTCTCATCAAACATCTTAACCTCAAGACTGAGCCGGGTACATTCTCCTTCAATCTCCACAGTATCCACAAATACCTTATACAAATACAAATGCATGATGGCGCCAGCCCCATGTGCAGAGCTGGTTTCCCAAGCACTTGATCCTGAGCTCCTCTTGGGCAGGGGCCAGAGCACACAGCCAGCACTCAGCAAATATATATCTGAAAAGCCGGGGTAGGTCTGGCTCTTGCATTGCAGTTGACTCCCGCCTTACCTGCTATCTCCCCTGGCCCTATACCTGGCTGGTGAGAGCTCACACCTGCATCTCCCACCTCCTCCGCGTCTCATATGCCTGTGCTGGCAGCAAGCATGATTCGCCCACCCCATGAAATCCCCCGTAGAGAAGGAAGGACTTGGGAGGTGGCAAGTTGGGCCACAGAATTGCCACATCTGTTCGTGGAGATGCCCCATCCTGCCAGGATGGCATCAGTAGTCAGGAAATACACCCCCTTCCACTGAGCTGAGATGTGCCTGGGAAATCTAGGGAACCTCTGGCTCCCAGGACTTTTCCTCTGGGGGAGGGAGGGGTTGCTGCCAGAGCCCATACTTGGCTCCTGGACCTAGGTTTCTAAAAGGAAGGGAGGTGGGGTGGGGCTGTCTCTAGTGACTATTGTGCAGAGCTGCCCACACCTGTCCTGGCTGGAGGCAAAAGCTGGAGAACAAAAAGCTGCTTCTGCACCTTTACCCAGCCACACACATCGCCCAAGGCTTCCAAGACCTGCTGGAAAATCTCCAGGTGAGGATAGCAGGAGGCAGGAGGCACATCTGGAGGCTCAGAGCTGCTTGGTGTGACAAGCAGACAGCTGAGAGGCCACAGTGGCGTGTTGTAGCAGGAATTCCCTCCTGCCCCCACAAGGGCTCCAGAGCTCTGGAACCCCCAACACTCCTCCCTCCTGGTCACCTTCAGACCTGGCTCCAGTCCCACTCCTTAGCCCACTCTGACCACTACCTGGATCAGAGACCACTGTTAGCAACTGTTTTCTAAACTCTGGCAGTTTCCCAGACTCTGAGATGGTCAGAACTAAATAGGTTCTTAGAAGTTGCCAGCAAATGTCCCATCTGAGAGAGACCCAAGGTAGCACAGGGAGTCACCAAATTCTGCGCCACGGTTTCTCTCCAGTGTACCATCATCCTCTCTGTTTTCCCTGGGTCTTGTTTCCTCCTAAAGACAGGCATTCCTTCTAGGCCAAGAGAGCATGTTCTTTTTTCTGCATGTACAAGTACAAAACCGAAAGCCTGGGACAAGGCGAAGGCTCACAGCAACAGTAGTAACTGCAACCACGACTCCTCACCTGAGAGCACTTTACAGTTTATCTCTATCATCTCACTGGGTTCTGGTTGATGATCTCATCGATGAGAACACTGAGACACAGAGAGGCTGAAGGGCTCGTCTGAGGTCAGTGCTGTTGCAGGGATTTGAACCTAGGTTCCTTGGCTCAGTGTCTCCTGTGAGACCGACAGTTAGTTAGCGGGTGTCTGTGTGTCCCTGGGACAAATATGTGCTCCTGAGTCTCACCTTCCGGCATCCGGTCAATGTCCACATAAAGACGGAGCATGAGGCCGCCCAGCCCATAGGCCATGCCTGGCCCCATCATGGTCACTGCAAACAGGATCCCTGCAACACAAGGCCTAGGTTAGAACCCTCTAGCGCTGGCTGCCCTGAGTTTACCAGTGTCTTCCCAGTCTTTGATGGACAGAGACAGTCTGTCTTCCCTGGTCAGGGTTGGGAAATTCTCTAGGGATTCTTTGGAACTTTGTTGACCAGATGTGGCAGAGGTCAGGGACTCCATGCCCGCCTTGGGCTTCTCTCCTCCCACCTGAGCCTGGCCTGACCCTCAGAGGCCGAGGGGTGGGAGTGGTCCTCACCGAGGTAGAGGGGCGAGTTGCTATTATGGGCAAAGTCGTCAATGTAGGAGATGCCAAAGGGCTGAATGGGCACCCCGCCCACGCCCAGCAGGGTCTGTGCCATGAACATGATTCCCACCACAGTCAGATGCCGGGTCTCAGTGTAGCTTGAGCAGCTGCTGTTGGAGGGGGCTAGAGCTGGGGCCGAGGTTGTGGGGAGGCACAGAGAAGCCTCGAAGTCCTGTGGTGTATCCTCTGAGAGATGATAAAAAAAATATTATGACAACGGCTAAGACTTAAACAGCACTTACCTGATAGAAGGTGCAATTCTAAGTGCTGTGCACAGAAATCATTTGATTCCCCAGAACAAACCATAGGAATGGGTGTTCTCATTACTCCCATTTCACAGATGATGAAACTGATGCTCAGACAGCAACTAGCAAAGAAATAGAGCCAGGACTAGAACCCAGGCAGGCTGGTCTTAGCCTCCAGGCTCTTCAACTGCCCTATGCCACCATCCCATGGCGACAGTGGCTCTTGGATAGGGTGAAGTAGTCAAAGGAGGTAGAGTTTGAACTGAGTCCAGAAGAACAAACAAGATTTTCCAGAAAGAGAGGGAGGGGAGGGGTGTTCCAGTGAGAGGTCACAGTATGGGCAAACCCCAAGGCCTTGGAAAAAAGGGCACTGTGTTGGTAGAATGAGAAGCTGAGGATGATTAGGTCACAAGGTATGAGTACAAGGCCAGGGCTACGGGCAGGAGCAGGCAGAGAGGGAGGCTGGGGCTGGATCATGGAGGGCTCTGGGGCTTTTGGCTTTCGTTTTGGGAGAGTTCAATGTCAGCTTAGGACATGGATGCAGAGTGCAGCAAAGAATTTTAGTTTAGCATCAGACATTTGTCCCCTGTAACTCATCAATATTTGATGAGCAAACTTGAGGAGACCCTTACACTATTATTAGCCCAAATGTGGGTGCGGAAGTGGTCTTCTCTATGTGGCCCTCCCTTTATGGGAGCTGGGACTCTGAGTTGTGTCAACCCAACCTGGAAAGCAACTCCCTCAGGCTGCACAGAGCTCTGTGAACCGAGGTCAACAACTGCACTTAGGTTTTCAACCTGGATTTTTCTGGGTAATGACAGAGGCCCTTTAGCCCTCTGGGTCTCTTCATCTCTCAAATGAATCTCCTAGAACAGAAGTTATCCAGAGAGAAGGAATTCATAAACAGCAGTTCAGAGTAGGGGCTAAGGCAGGGCTACTTGCGTGTGGCATTGCTCTGTTGGCATGGGCCTTGGGAAAGTTCCTCCCCTCTCTGAGCCTCAATTTCTTCACTTGTGGGAGTTAATGATAACTCGTGCCTCATGAGGTTCTGAATATTAAGAGTGGTGAGTGTGCCAGGGCACAGTGTCTGCTAGATGCTAGACGACAATAGAGAGACTGTGTGTGTCCTTTCACCCACGTCCCCCATTTCTTGCAGAGGGCCTGGCACAAAATTGAGTTTTATAAATACTAGATGAAGAATGAATGGATGAAACAGCCTGGAGTGTCAGAGCAGGATGGAAGCTTGGAGACCCTTGGAGACTGAGGCTCAGACGGGACTTTGCTCCGGGTTTCAGGGGAGCCTAGGCAGAGGGGTTTCCTATGGCAATGAGGAAAAAGAAGAACATGTGTGACCCTACACAGCAAAAGCTCTGTAAAGTGAAAATGCTGGACAAAGAAACTCAAGGAAGTCTCACTTTTCAGCATGCCAAACAGCCCTCTTGACACTCAGGTCTAGATAACCGCTCTGCATTCTTCACGCCCACTACCCCCTCCCCCATTTTCCCACTTCCTGCCTTAAGACCCATGCCCCTCCTCCTCCCCCTATAACTCCCACCTTCTCTCTACACTGCAGTTCAAGTGCCACCTTGCCAGCTCCCTCTGGCTGCCAGTGTCCCTCCCCTACTCAGGGCTCTAATGGCCCTCTGGCCATCTCCTAAGCTACTGGGCTCTACACCTTGTACTGGAGTTGCCATGCTCACTCCATCCCTGCAATCCTCTGGGTCATGTCTGCTTCATCTTTCTACTTCCTTTCCCCACCCTGGCACAGAGTGGGACTCCAGAGGTGTGAGCTGGTGGGAGGGCGAGGGAGGTAGGCTGCACTGACAATCCTCCTCACCTGGGAGACTTCCCTGTTGCCGGGCTGTGGTGTGGGCTTCTACTCTGGGTTTCTTCCACTCTGGGAAGCCCGCCTCCCTTCTTTATCCTTCCTCACACAGTTGACACACTGAGGTTTTCGTTTGTCTCTATCTCTGCTTCAAGACCAGGAGCTCCCTGGAGTAAAGGACTAGGTCCCCTGAGAGGCTCAGGCAAAAAGTAGGCAGCATGAAGGGCTTGTTGGGTGGATCACTGGACGGATGGATAGACGGATAGATGGATGGATGGATGAAGAAGGGAAAGTTGGATGGGTAGATGGGATAATAGGAGCCGGAAGGAATAGAGTAAATGCTCAAGCTGCTTGGGTCATTCTCTAAAGGAGCATCAGTTTGTCAAGTAGGCCTTCAGGAAAATCCCCCTGGGCTGAACAGGGTTTCACTATTCCTGTCTAATACTCTTTCATTTTTTCATTCACTCATTAATTCTTTCTTTCATCGATGTCTTGCTTTTGTGAAGATAAGATGCATGACTACATTATTAATTGCTTAGAGTAGTGTCTGATCAATAGTAAGTAGTGTATGCCACTGTTATTTTCCCACAGGCATTGCCTGAAGACCTACTGCATGTTAGGCCCTAAATCTAGGCTGAAGTATAAATTCAACCCCACCTCAAAAAACCACAGTGGTCCTGGGATGCTGGGGCCCACCTTGCCCAGTGAAGACCTGTGCGTGCGCCCTGGTGCACAGTAATGTTCATGACCCTCTCCTGCCCAGCCCTTCCTGTTCTTACCCAGGCTAGTGTGGTCGTAGCGGTATGGCTCCGAGATGAAGTGTGGGAGAGTCATGAGGAGGCCTGCCAGGGCCACAAGGATAGCCCCATAGCCGATCAGCCGGGGCCGGTGTACCCGGCTGCCAAAATAGCTCACAAACACTATCAAGGCTGTGTTCCCCACCTGCAAAGGGAAGAGGTCACCTGTTAAAGTGGAGCAGAGCCCAGGGTTGGGGTCCTGCCCCATTCCTATCTTTATCACCAACTTTAGTATTCCTATCTGTATAATGGCCAGAATAAAAATCACCTAGATCCCTCTTATAAGCGCAGATTCTGGGTCCTCCTTGGATATACTTCCCCATTAGAGGAGAGATATGAGGACAGGGCAGAGTTTCATTTTAGAACATGGGTCGGATCCCATGCTAGAACATGGAGGAGGATGGGCAGTCAAGGAAAAAGGATTTTGAGTTTCAGAACCATCATGGGTGAGAGGATATGTAAGTTTAAAGCCCGAGTATGTAGGGGACTTGAGAGCTTGCAAGGCACTGCCATGAGCAGGGGGTGCATCCACTCAGCTCCCTACTGATTCATGACCATGGATGAGCCCCAGACTCCTTGTTGGGGGAGTGAGGCAGTATCAGCAGGTGGTGGGGTCAGGGGAACAAGACTGACCTTGGCAAAGGCAGCCATTCTCCATCTTATAGATGAGACGCCAAGGTCCAGAGACTGATAGGAATGTGACACTTTACCCAAGGGGAGAGAACTTCACAGAAATCTGCCAGGGGCGGGGAAGGGAGAAAGAGACAGCTTCCTTCCCCCAGGGTAAAAACATCTGGTGGGGGCTGCTGGGGCACAGCTGGACTCTGATCTCCAAATCCACCCAAAGCAGCTCATCTGCTCTTTCCTGCTTGGCTGTGGGCCCCACAGCCCTGTGAATCTCTGAGCAATTCTGCCAACAGACGCTCTGTGCCATGGCATTCCTCTCTCCCCACACCCCAAAGACGGAAAGTTCTGCCCTTGATGTAACCGAAGCTTCTCTCACTGCTGTTGAAGTGATTTTCTCTGATTTCTTCCTGGGACAGGCGATAGCTAGGTGCCTACAAAGGTAAAGGAACTAAAGGGAGAGCAGGTGGACATGGGACCCCAGCTAGCTCTAAATATCCCACAGCCCCGATAGGATGCTCTCCAAGAGGGGGATTGCCAGGTCTTCCAGCTGCAAGCCCTCTGAGGCTTCAGGGATTGCGCTGTTGGAGGTTGCCTGAGGGTGCTAGGAAGGGGAGGCTTTATGGTGAGGTAGTGAGGGGGAAACTGGTGGAAGGTGGGGGGTGCAAGTCTTCCTCAATGTCTGCCCCTGTGGCGGAACCGGGGACAGTACCTCGTTGAAGGCGGCCAGCAGTCCTGAGGTCTGGCTGGAGAGGCCAAAGCGCTTCTCCACTGTGGATATGGAACTCTTAAGGTAGCCGGAGATCATGAGCTGTGCCAGCTGCAGCAGGCTGTGGCACAGGACAAAGAGCTGGCAGAGAAGCCGCAGGCAGAGGGACCAGGAGGCAGCAGGGAGACAGGCAGAGGTGGGAGGTAGCGGGGGAGACAAGGAGTGGGAGAGTGAGGCCAAGAGAGGAGCAAGGAATGGAGACGGACTCATAGAAGGAGAGAAAAGGAAGGAGGGAGGGAAGGATAGCGACAAAGACAAACGAGAAAGAGAGAGAGACCAAAGGAGACAGAGAGGGGGAAAGGGAGGGAGACAGAGACGGGAAGGGAGGGGGAGAGGAAGAAAGAGTTAGTTATTGGAGTAGCCTGTGGCTTCCCACACAGGCCTAAAACCCAGAAAAGCTGTCTTGGGTACATTCCAGGGGCCTGGGGGCTACCAGAGAGCCTCATGACTGAGAGTGGGGTCTTCATGGGGTCTGGAATGGTGGGAGCTCCCTCTGATTCTCAGAGCTCCCCCTGGGCTGGACTGGACCTTTCTCTCTGCTCCACCACCCTGCTCCTTTCTCCTAGAAGCTGTCCAGGTCCATCCAGATCCTTCTCTATTTCACCCCCACCTAATCCTTTCCTAGAGCTGCCACAAGAAGACCACTTGAACACACCAAAACCTCAAATGGCCGGACTCTACCCCACCCCAGATATCCCAGCCTGCCTGTAGTCTTCCTACTGAACAGCTGACAGAATTCATGAGAAGAAAAGCATGCTTCAAAGCATCAAAAAATCGAGCATCATGCAAAAGTTTATATATTCCCTCTGTTCTTCTGAGTCTCGGTTTTCTCAACCATACAATGAGGACAACAGCCCTACCTTCCAGGGTTATGGTGAGAATGAAATACGATCATGTGTGAATGGCACCTGGAGGGCCTGGCACCCAGTAGGCGCCGGTAGATGTTGGATATTTAGGCATCCTTGGTGGAACCAGGACTCCAAGTGTTCATACAGGTTCAGGATCCCTGGGGTACTTCTCTATTCCTCTACGGAGCAGAAAGCAAGGGCACTCATCCCCCACTGCCCCCAGAGCAGCCCCTTTGCTCTCTGGAAGGAGAGAACATATCCTGGGCACCTTCCATGTTTCCAAAACCTAGCTAAGTGCTTTCTTAGATCGTCCCTTGGATGCTCACAGCCACCCATTCTACAGGCAAGGAAACTGAGGCTCAGAGAAAAGCATGCTTGGTGTTACACAGCCACAATGAGGCAAAGCCTGCTCTGCTGGCTCAGAGGACCCTGCCCTTGCCAGGCCCCAAGAGGTACCTTGATGTTATGGAACACACTTCGCCTCATGTCCTGAGGATCTGGGCTGGCTTTGCCTCCAGGTGTGTCTTCTGTGCCCATCCTGGCCTTGTCTGGCATCTGGGGTCCCTCACCTGCTGGCCCTGAGGGACAGACAGCCAGAAAGTGAGAGAGGATGGAATCCCAGATGATGGCTCTGACCCTAGACCTCAGGACCAAACAGTTTCATGGGGAAGAAATCTTAATGATTGGTAAGAATCTGAGCCCCAAATCACCTTCAGTCTTCCTGGTTCCCGGGTCACAGCACCGGAAGGGACCTACCTGAGAAGCTGTGTGTTCCAGGTGCCCATGGGGGCCAGATCCCCACTGGGACGGCCCATTTCACCCCTCACTCTGCTCCCAGCATAAACCTCCACACAACAAATATGCCGACAGTGGACCCCGCAGCAGGGATGAGCTATGCAGTCTCTCGGCCCTGCTAGAGGCTGAGTCTGGACGTGGGTCTGTCTGGCTTAGTCTCAGATCAGGGGTCTGGGGCCAAATGCAGGTTCAAGGCTTGGTCCATACTTAGGGAATAAAGGCTTTTTTCTGGTTGTATTTTAGAACAGATACCGACCCTCACATAGGGCACCACCCTGCACATCATCACAGAGCTAACCAGCCCAATCTCCAAATCATACCATCAAACAGTGTTGCAGGTCAGGGTAGAAAGGGCCTCAGAGCTTATCTCCTGTGATACCCTCCTGGACAAACAGAGACTCAAGTGGGGCAGTGACTCAGAACTCAGGAGGCAGAACTCTCTTGGACCCTTGGCCCCCACTGCACAAGCCATGTGGGCTTTCTCCCATGGTAGCTATGGTAACCACATCAGTATCACACTCACTGCAGTGAGAGGAAAACTGAGCCCCTCTAGAGGCTTCTCCCAGGACCTCCTGAGCTCACTCTCAGTGGGGAGCCCAGAAGTCCAGCCTTGGGAGACTCCACCCCTCCATTTTGATAGAAACCACCTGGCAGCCCAGGCTTCCTTGGCCTTCCTTCCCTCCTGTGGCCCCACTTCCTTCTCCATTGTTTCACATCTCTCTTGCCGAACATGCTTCTTGTGGTGCCTGAAAACTGACCTAAGGACTGCTCTGACTCAGGGGGCTCTCTCTCACCCCATATCCAGGCCTGGAAGGTAAACTTGGGGAGCAGGCTGCAGAGGCCACAAGGATTGGTTTTGTGCTTCTCACACAAGATACCTGGGAGCCTGAGGATTTTTATAAATGTATAAATTGAGATATAAAATCCACTGAATGTACACAGTTGAGTGGTTTTTAGTATCTTCACAATCATCACCACTGTCTGATTTCTGAACATTTTCATCATCACAATAAAAAGTCCCAAGACTATTAGTAGTCACTACCCACTGCTGCCTAGCCCCAGTCCCTGGCAACCACCAATCTACTTTCTGTCTCCATAGACTTGACTAGTCCAGATACCTCATATAAATCTAATCATCCAATATGTGTTTTCTTTCTTCTTTTTTTTTTTTTTAATTGAGTCAGAGTCTCACTCTCTCACAGACTGGAGTGCAGTGGCACGCTCACAGCCACCACAGCCTGCTGGGCTCAGGAGATCCTTCCTCCTCAGCCTTCCAAGTAGCTGGAACTACAGGCATGAGCCACCATGCCCAGCTGATTTTTTACTTTATTGTAGAGATGAGGTCTCACCATGTTGCTCAGGTTAGTCTCGAACTCCTGGACTTAGGCAATCCTCTCGCCTCTGCCTCCCAAAGTACTGGAATGACAGGCACGAGCCATCGTGTCCTGTCTTTTTTTTTTTTTTTTTTGAGTCAGGATCTCTCACTCTATTGTGCCCAGGCTGGAGCGCAATAGCATGATCATGGCTCACTGTAGCCTCACCCAACTGGGCCCAGGTGATCCCTCGCCTCAGCTTCCTGATGTGTTCTTGTAGAGATGGGGTCTCGTTATGTCACCTAGGCTGGTCTCAAACTCCTGGGCTCAAGCAATCCTCCTGCCTCAGTCTCCAAAAGTGCTTGGATTATAGGTTTCAGCCACTGTACCCAGCCAATATGTAGCCTTTTGTGACTGGTTACTTTCAAGTAGCATAACGTTTCCAAGGTTCATCTATGTTGTAGCATGTAACAGTATTTCATTTCTTTTTATGGCTGAGTAATATTTCATTGTATGAATATATCACATTTAGTTTATCCATTTATCAGTTGACACTTGAGTTGTTTCAGGTATTATGAACATTCATGTCCAAATTTTATGTAGACATGTTTTCCATTCTCTTGGGTATATACTCAGGAATGGAGCTGCTGGGTCTTAGAGTAATTCTACATTTAACTATTTGAGAAACTGCTAAACTGCTTTTTCACAGTGGCTGTACCATTTTACACTCCTGCCAGCAATGTATAACGGCTCCAATTTCTCTGTCTTTGCTAATACTTGTTACTGTCTGCCTTTTCCATTGTAGCCATTCCAGTAGACACAAGTGGTATTTCACTGTGGCTTTGATTTGTATTTCCCTAAGGACTAATGACTTTGAGCATCTTTTTTTGTGCATATTGGCCGTTTGTATATCTTGTCTATACAAATAGCTTGAGGAATTTAACTGAGGAAATGGAAACACGTATGGCTGGGGAGGAGTCCCTTGGGGGGCATACACACTCAAGGGAAATAAGGGGAAATTGAAACAAAACTGACATCTGAGAGGGAGGAGATGAGGGCTTGGCCTAGGGAAGGGGAGTGTCAGGGGAGACTCTGCAGGGGTCACTTTGAAGGGGAAGAGGCAGTTCAAAGCAAAGATTCCCAGAGGAAACTGAAGGAACATTTCTCACAGGCAGAGGCCAGTCACCTGCTATAGCCAGGGCTCCGCTACATGCTTTCCAAGCACTGGCTCATGAACCCTCTCACAGCTCCATTTTTTTGGTGCTTTGTTATCTCCCTGCTTCTCATAGGGACACCCAGACTCAGAGGAACCAGCCCTGGTTGACCTTAACCCAGGAACTCAAGCCCGGGTGCCAAAATCAACATCATTCCATACTTTTTACACAGGTTTGAAGCACAGTGCTCTTCTCTGTCTTGGTCCACCCAAGCCTAGCCAGGTCGCCTCCTAGGCAGCAATGCCAGCCCACCAGGGGACCAGGCCAACCAGGTGATAGGTCTGGAGCCAAGGCCAAAAGTCATTGACCTGGAGCCCTAACTCCAAAGGAAAACCAGGGAATGGATGGGGGAGAGGGTCAGAATATCTGTGGGAGCTCAGAACATGGGAACCCCAGCTCCAAGCCAGATCCTAGGCATTTTGCTTGGCTCCCTGGGCACACCGGAGGCATCTTCCCTGTGCTCCCAACTGACTAGCTCTAGTTCCAGCCCCCTACTCTCTCACCTGCCCATTCCGGGAGCCTGCTTACTTGCCTTGGGTGAGCTCCTACTCCAGCCTCACCCCTGGCTCTCTCAGAAGCTTCTATCTCAGCTTCTTGTGCCAAGGCTCAAAGTTTCCAGAGATCACTTTATCCTTTAGAGATAGGGCTGTTTCCAGAAGACAAAGTCCATAGCCTGAGCCTTTGGGTTGGGGGAGGAAAGCACTGGCATGTCCCTCTGGACCCTGAGAGCAGAATCAGTCATGTGGTTGGTGGTCAGTAGGTCCCTGAATGGGTGGTCAGGCAGGCTGTCAGTCCCCTTTGGGTTCTTCCTGTGGGCCCCTACTGAGGGGTGAACAATTTGACTTCCTGGCTGAGGACAGAACTCTCCTTGGAAGGAGGTTCCCAAGTCCAGGAGCTACTTCAGCCTGAGCACCACGGGGTGCAGAGCTAGGTTGTGCATGTGCACCCATTCTTCTAGCAACCCTCCAGGGCTACTGCTGTGACTCCATGATGCATCTGAGGAAACAGAAGCTCCCAGAAGGTGTGACTTATCCAGCTTGGACCAGATCAGTCTGGCTCTCATGCCCCCAACAGCAACCACAGATGGGGCAAAACCCAGCCAGGCTTCCCTCCTGAGAATTGTCATAGGAAGCTGTATGGGACAGTGTGTCATTGTACCAGTCCATCCTTTAGCTAGTGTTGGGACACAGAAACCGATAGCCTAAAATATGACAGACGCTTTGACATGCTGAACTGAAGAAACCTCAAGGTCTCTCTGATCTGTCCTAGGCCCTCCCTGTCTCTCCCAAAGCACAGGATGAAGTTGAAGCTCCTTTATCTCCCCAAGATCCAGACCCACCAAAAGGAACTTGTTTTTTCTTCCCCTCCCTGTAGGGCCAGGAGTGTAACCACACCTGAACAGATCTTGTCACAAAATAACCCAAAAGTGATTATCTGCTCTCTGACCCATTTGCTCTCCCTAGTAATCCCCCAAACAGGACACCTCTTCTCTGCACTCCGATAAACTGTCTTGTCAGAATCCACGTGTACATGTTAATAAAATCTGTATGCTGTTTCTCTAATTAATCTGCCTTTTGTGAGTTGATTTTTCAGTGAAACTTCAGAGGGTGAAGGGAAATTTTCCCTCAGCCCCTGCACCCGTCTGTCCGTTCATTCGTTAATCAACACCCTGTTTTAATGGCCCCAGAAAACACTGTCAGGCAACAATTGGGAAAGAGAAAGTGATATGACTGAAAAAGAAAGAAGGACATGTGGTCCCTATCCAGGGGACTTGAGTGTGATGGAGATCCAGGAGTCAAAACAAAGGCCCAGATTTGAACCTTCAGGGGAGACACCACCACAGGTACTAAAACATGCCAGTACAGAGCCTGGGAAATTCTCACATCCTGAGGAAGCCATCTGAAGGAGCGTTAGGACCAACAAGGGGCACTTTCTCTCCAGAACGTGCCAGTTGTTCCTCAGCAGGGAGCAAGACTTGCAACCACTTAGACATGGTATACCCTTGGGACAGCACTTAGACCTCTCCAAGCAGTTGTAAAATAGGAATAATGACCCGGCACAGTGGCTTACACCTGTAATCCCAGCATTTTGGGAGGCTGAGGCAAGAGGATTGCCTGAGCACAGGAGTTCAAGATCAACCTGGGCAACATTGTGAGACCTTGTCTCTACAGAAAAATCAAAAAATTAGCTGAGCATGGTGGCGCATGCCTGTAGTTGCAGCTACTCAGGAGGCTGAGATGGAAGCATAGCCTGAGCCCAAGAGGTGGAGGCTGCAGTGAGGCATGATTAAGCCACTGCACCCCAGCCTGGGCAACAGAGTGAGACCTCCAACTGAAAAAAAAAAAAAGGGGGAATAATGAGCCTTACCTCTCAAGCCTGCATGAGGGTCACAAGGGGTAGTGTCCTTTGTCAATTCCAAGTTGTCTCACAAGTGCCAGCTTTGTCAGCCTTTGCCACAGACTATTTCCACATCTGGCCACCAGGCCTCAAAATAACTTACTTTCCTTCCTGCAGGAGACGCAGCCTCAGCATTACTCATTCACCTCTTCCAGATCCTGGAAGCCGCACAGACTCCTCTGGTGTGCCTCCCTCTGCTGTGTCCTTGTCCCTCCCCTCACCATCCCTGTCCCCGCCCTGTCTCCGCCCCTGTCCCTGCCCAGTCCTCACTAGCTGCATTCCAAGACTTTGTTTTTTCCTAATAACTTTCCTGTGCAAGAAAAGAAAAGGTCTCTCCCCCATACTTTGCCAAGGTCATCAAAGGAACTCATGGAGATAGAATGTAAGGCAGAGGTTACAGTTGTGAAATGCTGGTAATCCCAGTGCTTTGGGAGGCCGAGGTGAGTGGATCTCCTGAGCCTGCGGGTTCAAGACCCACCTGGGCAACTTGGTGAGACCTCATCTCTACAATAAATCAAAAATTAGCCAGGCGTGGTAGCACGCACCTGTAGTTCCAGCTACTTGGAAGGCTGAGGCGGAAGGATCGCCGGAGCTCAGCAGGTCGAGGCTGCAGTGGCCAGGAGTGGTCAATGCACTCCAGTCTGGGTGACAGAGACTTCAACTCAAAAAAAAAAAAAAAGAAATGCTGGTTCAAGCCTCCCTATGCAAGGATGCTGGGCTGTGCACTGCTGGTGAATGGCCCCTTCTGGAATTGTCCTGCCTGAAGGCACATCTGGCCTTCAGACCTGCGGTGGGGACTTGCACAATGCTGGCTTGCCAGCAATTAAAAAACAGGAAATTTCACGTAAAACTCCTGATTTTTGTTTTTTCTTGCTGGGAGTGGCCACTGCACTCCACTCTGGGCGATGGAGTGAAACTCCAACTCAAAAAAAAAAAAAAAAAAGAAAGATCAGCAGAACTGGGTATGGTGGCTCACGCTTGTAATCCCAGCACTTTCAGAGGTGGAGGCAAGAGGATTGCCTAAGCCTGTGGGTTCAAGACCAGCTTAGGCAAAATGACAAGATCTTGTCACTACAATAAATCAAAAAATTAGCTGGGCGTGGTGGCACGCACCTGTAGTATCAGCTACTTGGAAGGCAGAGGCAGAAGAATCACCTGAACCCAGCAAGTCGAGGCTGCAGTGACCGTGAGCAGCATGCCACTGTGCTCCAACCTAGGCAGCAAAGTGAGACTCCTACAAAAAAAAAAAAAAAAAAAGAAAGAAAGAAAGAAAGAAAGAAAGAAAGAAAGAAAGAAAGAAAGAAAGAAAAGAAAGAAAGAAAAAGCAAAAGAAAGATCAGTAGATGAGGCAACACTGAGTCTACATTTCCATATGGCAACACTCAGCTGGCCCAAGGTGCTGGGCCTGCACATGGCAGTTCGCCCTGCTGGATCCTCACTGGAATTAACAGCCCAGCCCTCTTCATGGGTCCCTCTTCACTTGCCTGTGGGCTTCCCCCTCTACCACCCCCAGTGACACTGGGCTTGGAGAGTCCACTGGACAGGAAGCCAGGGGTAGGTGAGTTAGCCACCCTGAAGGGTGAGGAAACAGGGCCAGAGAGTACATGATTTGCCCAGGGTCACTGCAGCTGGGACAGAGCTGGTGCGAGGAGGGAGAATGAAGATTCATTCCACAGGCACAGAGAGCTCCCTGAGCCAGTCCACTTGGGACCCACAGGCAATCAGTCCCAATCCTTGCCCTGGGGGTGCTCCTGTATATGCAAGGGAAGGGGTGTGCCAGATTTCAAACACAGAATCACAGTGATGGCCCTCAGGGCTGTGACACAAGGAGGATCCAGACTATGAAAACAGAGCAAAGTCCGGATTGGAAGGCTTACTGGAGGAAGAAACACTGGAGAAAAAGGCGGAAGTATGAAAGTGCAAAGATTGCCCCGAAGACAATAGCCTGGTAAGGCTGGAGCACAGAGACGGAGGCAGGAGACGAGGCTGGGGAGGTTGGAAGGACCAGGCTCTGACAAGACTTGAATGCCAGTCCGAAGGGTGGGCTTTTTCCTGAGATCAGGGAGGAAGGCAGTTTGGCCTTCTGCCAAGATCACCATGACTGTCGGGGAGAGTGGAGCCGCCGACTGGAGGCAGGGACCGGGAAGAAGACAGGTGTGAGGTCCGGGACAGCAAGTCCCCATTTGCCTGGACCAGGCAGTGGCAGCAGGGTAGAGAGTGATGAGTTGATGCTATCCCAGGGGAGGTGGAAAATCAGTTGTGGGGAACCCCTGGGAGGGGGAGATAGGCACAGCTTTCTGTCTGGGTCCAGCATCATTGACAGTCACTTTTTTAGGGCAGTGTGAGGTCCGCATTGAACTCAGGGAATTTGGGTGCAGAGAGTAACCCAGGGGGAGACACCTAGGACGTCATGTGCTCCAGGAGAGAGGATATGGGTTGGAGGGTGGCATGTGTGGATAGGAGATAACAGAAGCCACAAGTGGTTAAAGTTGGCCGTTGTGAGTGAGAAGTCCCTACCATGTGCCCCAACTGCGAAGAGCAGAACAAAAGAAGGAACCTACCCCAGAAGTTTGTTCCAGGTGCCAAAGAGTATAGGGGGTCAGAGCTACTGGAAAGGCCGCGAGCCTCCAGCACCAACACCCCCACTGCCTGGGCCTGGGAAGGGAAATATTCTAGCTGCAAATATTGGACAACCCATCCCTCCAGAGGTATTGGGATGGGAGGCCCCCAGCCTTGTTGCTACTGGCCCCTGCCTCGAGTTCTCCCTATCTCTTATGTTGCCCTGGGTTCCTTTGGCCTGCTAGTCCCCTGCTTAGCGCCTGTGGCCCAGATCAGCTGTGCTTCCCTCCATAAAATCCCTCTCTCAGGTCAATTCCCTCTGCTCTTTCTCTGGGCTTTACTGCTGTTGGTCACTCTCTTGAATTATTCATATCACTCTCTTATCTGCCTCATCAGGCAGTAAACTCTCCCAGGGTAGAGGTCTGTGTCCTGTCCTGATGGATCATGCATGGTAGGTCCCCAGTGAAACCCTCTGGCTCAGACTTTGGATTCAAATATTTGTTTTGCCTTATTGCAATGTGACCTCAGACAGCTTATTTAGCCTTGCTAAACCTCAGTTTCCTTCTCTGTAAGAGAAAATAGTACCTGTCTCACAGTATTTGGGGCAAGATTAAAGGAAAACACCCTATGCCTGGTACATGAGGTACTCAACGATGGCTAGTCCCCCTCCCCCACTCCCAGCTATACTTGCAAACTAGTACAGGCTCCTCAGCCCTAAGGAGGGCAAGGCTGCTGGGAGCCACTCCCACCTCCTCATCTACCTATGCCTAGTGAGTGTGAATCTCTGGCCGCAATAGCTTCTTGCCATTCCCCACAGCCATCATGTTCTCTTCCACCTCTCTGCCTTTGCACACACTGTACTCTCAGTCTGGCATGTCCTTTCTCCCCAGCAAACTATTTATCTTTCAGGGCCTTTCCTAGCTTATACTTGGTTGTTGAGTTGAACTAAACTGAATGAAGGAGGAGAGAAGGGAGGAGCATGGGGCAACAGAAAGGACTGTCCCCAGGATGTGATGGGGCCAGCATGGGGGCCCTGAGTGTTCCTGTTCCCAGTTTGACCAGGCCCAGCATTCTGGAGGGGAAAGAGTCAAAGGCGGCGGGTGGGGGGCGACTCAGGGCTTCAGGCTTGGCTGTCATTTTGGGGAATTTCCTTCTAACAAGACCCTTGGGCAGACCACTGGGAGGACAATAGCATGCTTGAAGTCCAGCTGTTGCGAGACTATAGTTGTTGCTTCTTGAGGGAGAGCTGGCAGGGTAGAGGCACTTTCTGGTGGTTTCCGAGCCTGGTCAGGGACCCCATGCTGGGACTTTCTGTTCCCGGTTCTGGCTCCAGCTACTCTATCTAGACCCATGATGACCTTAAAAACAGTGACCAGAGTCTGGGGGAAGGGTGATCCCTGAGCCCACGGAGATGCAAACCAGTCTCCTGAGGCCCAAAACAAGGAACTCGAAGGGGCAGCTATTGGCCAAAGGCCACGCTCCTTCCCCTCTGTGTGGTCCTTGTTTATCTCTTTCTGTGCTTACGATCCCATTTCACTCCATGTCGGACTCTCAGTCCTCCAAACACAACTATTTGAGCCACAGAGATCCCGGGGTCTAGAGAGGAACTCTGGGTCGGCTCCCTGCAGATCCAACCGCCTGAAGCCTGTGCTCTCCAGGCACAGGCTGGGCACAGGAGTGTCAGTACAGACTCGTCAAGAAAGGAAAGGCCAGAAAAGGCCCTGATACCTGGTGGGGGCTTGAATTCGAGCCCTGACTCTGTCACTGACTAGCTGCATGGCCTTGGGCAGATAACCGGACTCCTCCCCTGGCCTTGGTTTTCTTACCTGTAAAATGGACATCGGAGTGCTTTGTACTTAGAAAAGTGCTGCATACATGAGTGGGGTTATTATGAATGTTCCCAGGACACAGAATCTCTCAGCCACTGAAGCCTGGCCACTGCCCTCCTCAGAAACCTTCTATAGCTCCCAATTTTCTCCAAGACAAAGTCCATATGCTTAGCCATAAGTTCCTTGTGATTGAGTCTCATCAGTTTCTTTGGCTTAACTTTCCAAGATAATGCCCAAAGGGCCTTCACCCATGACTCCAACTGTACTGGCAACTCATTCCCACAAACACGCCAGGTGCAGTCACTTCACCTAGCATTTGCAATGCCATCTCCTCCCCTGGAATACTCATCCTATGTGGGGTTTGTGTAAGGGAAGAGAAAGCCCAAGGACAATGACACAGAGAAGAAAGAGCTTTGGCGCCAGACAGACCTGGGCTCTGGCCCCTACCCTGCTGCTTACTTGCTGGGTGAACCTGGGCCAGTTATTCGCCCTCTCTGAGCATCTGTTTCCTCATCTATTAAAGAGGAAATCTATTAGGAAATTTCAATGAGTTTTCATAAAGCCAGTGATGCAGTGCTGGAATTTGAGCCTAGGACTGCTGGCTCTTTCCTGTGCCCCACCTGGCTGCCCCAGGATGGCTCTCAGATGGGTTGGAGAGAGCAACAGCAGCAACACCGGAAATGAGGAAGGGAGAACATCAGAGAGAGGGTCAAACAGCCTATGGGAGCTGACAGGAGAGGTTACCTCTAGCTGGGAGAATCTGAGTTGACATGTAGAGGAGTTGAAAAACAGCACATTTTACCAGAAAGGAATGTGGGTGGGGGCTTCCTGAGCCAAAGTGCAGAGGTGGAAAAGCGGGGTCTCTGAGTCATACTGTGCAAAAGACCTGTACCTTCCGACAAAGAAGCGCTGTCTGCTGCCCAAGATTAGGTGGCACGTTGGTGGAGGGGCTCTGTCAGAGCCAGAGCTGACCTTCACTCCTCTCTGATGTCTGCCCCTGGCTGGGACAACTGTCCCCTCTCCTTGGGAACTCTTCCCAGGTTCCAGGCTCTATATCCTTCCCTACCTGCATTCCCACATCACTCAGAGCTCCACGGTGAGCCTGGCCATGGCTCAGATTGGAGCTCAGGAAGCAAGGCTAGAGGTGGCTTCTGGTGGCCCAGTGAGCAGACACTGAAGTTAGCTTCTGCTGTCTGTGTGACAGGTCAGGGGCAGCTAAAGAATATTCCAGAGATGGGCCCTGAAGAGGCCAGAAAAATAGTCATGGGGTGCTGGGATGTGGGGGGAGGGGCAGGTGCAATACAGCTGAAGTCTCTGGTTTCTTTCCACGCCCACAGGGTTGCCAAGGCTGATTGGGAATTTGGTTTGTCAGTGGCCTGTCCCCACCTCCCCCCAACCACCCCAGCCAAATCTGACCTCACTCTCATCTGTTCTGTGAGGTCCCCTGAGAGGAAACATCCACCCGCCCTTCCTTCCACAGTCCCCAAGCTATGGCTGCGTCCTCCTGGAGTCCCCGCAGCTGCACCTCAGCCAGGTCTGCCTCCTCGGCCTATGAAGTCCTCCTGCGAGCGAGTCTGGCCCTGCCTGTGTGGGTGTGAGGCTAACACGGGGGAGGACAGACAGCTGAGAGGGAGGTCAGAGGTGTCCAGTGCGGAGTCCTCCCTGTCTAAAGACCCTTTGTTTCTTGCTCCGCCCTGACTGCCTGGGAAATGCTGGGCCAGCCACTCCCTTCCCAGAAACACCGCCCTCGCCGCAGGGGGGCTTCCTTGACCACTCTTCATGCTGGGCTTCAAGACATTTATTTCTCCTTGCCCCCACCCCCAGCCAACCCACGCAGTTCTCTGCAGGTCTCTCTGAATCCTCCTCTCTTCCGGTGGATCCTTCTGATTTTGTCTTCAGATCTGTTTGTCGGCACCTTTCTGGCATCTGTCTCCGATCCCCCTCTTGCTCTCACTGCCTCCTGCTCCTCCCTGTCTCTCCCAGTCTCTGCCACAGTCATCTCTCCAGGACTGATCTCCTTCCCTCTCCCTACATTCTCCGGCTGACACCTGTTGATATTTGTCTTCTCCCTCTCTGTCTTTGTTGGAGTCACTTTTTCTGTCTCTCTGACTATACTTCCCTCTGTCTCTCTTTTTCTCTGCTCTGTCTCTATTTGTCGCCTTCAGAGAGGGGGAACAGGGCACAATGAGGGGGCCAGGGGCCTGTTTTTCTGTTGTCCTCTTAAGTCTCTCTGTCTCATCAGGGAAGTTTGGCTGGGTTCCCTGCCTACAGCTGAGTAAACAGTGACCCTTCCCACACGCCCCGGTCATTCACTCATTCATTCATTTCACTTTTACTGGGCTCCAGCCTCGTGCCTGGCTCATGCAGAGCTGAGAGTGCTCATCTCAGACCATTGCACCCATTTTGGCTCTACAGCCCCACCGTTCCTGCTGGGAATGTGGACCCCAGACTCTCTTTCAATACCCCTTCCTTAATTTGTCCGAACTTACCTATCCTGGGTCCCATGGCTGTTGGGGTGCAATGAACTCCAGCCCCTAATGCAATTTCTGGACCAGGAGCTTAGCAGGGAGAGTAAGCAGGCCCTCTCAGTGGGTCCTGGAGACAACAGCAGTGAGTCACAGCAGGGATGCACTAACAGTAGAAACTCCATGCACTGGGTCGACGTTTCTTGGGCCACACTGGACAGCAGCCTCGTCCAGGCGTGGGTTAGGGACTGCACAAAGTCCACCCCACTCTCCTAGGACCTCTCTCCCTGGGTCACTCGCTCCTTCTGTCTCTGCCCTGGCTCCAAGAGTTTTGTGGGAGGTTGGGTTTGTTTAAGTCCAGCCTCCCAGCTGGAAGGAAGCTGTGCTCCGCCTCCCTACAGCTCAGACCCAGCCTGTCCCTTCTCAGCCTCTGGCTTCGGCATTTCCCTGGGATGTTTTCTTCTGCTCTCTTGGTGGTGGAGAGGAGGGAGGCATAGGGGATGTTGATGGGTCTTCCCAAGCCTCCAGCCCTGATCCTCCAATCCTACTGCACTCCCATTTTCAATCTGAGCGCCTTCTCCAACCAAACTCTTGTCCCCCTCACAGAATTTTGTTGCTCTTGATGAACCCCCCCATAGACAGTCCTTGTTTCCCCACTGAGCCACTGTCCTCCTTCACTGAACTCCTGTCTCCCTCAAGCCTTCGTCCCCTCTTACTAAACCCCTATCTCCTCTCTGAGCTCCTAGGATGCAGGTCAAGGACAGACTATCTACTGGGAATCACAATGGCAGCACGCCTGGGGGAAAGTTCCATAAATTATAGCCATCTAGGAGAAGGGAGAAGGGGACAGAAGGGTGGACTTGAAATTCCCAGTGTCTTCCAGACTGAGGACTGAGGATGGAGACTTTGAAACCAGGCCAGGCCTGGGTTCTATCTCAGCTGTCATTCATTGGTGGACTGACCTTAGGCAAGTCCCTGCACCTCTCTGAGCGTCACTTCCCTCTTCTATAAAGAAGGGACAATAATCCTCCCTTGTAGGGCTGCTGTGAAAGTTCAGTGAGCGAGAAAGAAGCCAAGCCTGGAGGCCTTGACTCCAGAAGGGAGCTGCAGAGGCAGGGCTCAGAACTGGGCAGAAAGAGAAAACAAACCTGTTTTGACTTGACTTTCCCAGCTTGCACAAAACCCTCACACAGGAGGCCCCAATGGGCCCTCCCATCAACCCTGGAGACCAAGTACTTATTCCCCCATTTTACAGATGAGGCATTGAGTCTCAGTAATTCACCTGCCCATGTCTGGAACCTCTGATGCTAAATCAGGCTTCTTCTGCCCAAGCTGTCTTCTATGACAAAGATCTCTGGATTTCCCCAAATCTAAGATGCAGAAGTGAACCTGAGCCCATGCCAGGAATAAGGAATTTTTTGGGTTTTTGTTTGTTTTTATGAAACGGCATCTTGCTATGTTGCCCAGGCTGGTCTCGGACTCTTGGCCTCAAGCAGTCTCTTGCCTCAACCTCCCAATATGCTGGGATCATAGGCATGACCCATCATGCCTGACCCAGAATAAGGTCTTTGCATCAAATGGAGATGTGAGTTTGGAGTCTAACTTTTGAGGTGCAATAATAGAGAAACACACATCAGTCCCACTTGGCTCTTACTTGCTGAATGAGGGTGCTGGTAGGAAGCAGGGAATGTTTGAAATAATCACAGATGTCCCTGCCACTTAGGAGACAGACATTCAATAGATACTTGTTGCATGAATGAATGAGTCTTTGAGAAATGTGAATGCATAACCACTGCACTGCGAAAGGTCAATAGCTGGCTTGGATTGACAGGCAGACCAGACACTGATCCTGCTTGAGAAAACCAAATGGAATCTAGCTCTCTAAATCCTTCAGACCAGGCTAGGCACAGTGGCTCAAGCCTGTAATCCCAGGACTTTGGGAGGCAGAGGTGAGAAGACTGCCTGAGCCCCAGGTGTTTGAGACCAGCCCGGGTAACTTGGTGAGACCTCGTTGCTACAATAAATCAAGAAAAATTAGCCGGGCATAGTGGTGTGTGCCTGTAGTTCCAGCTACTTGGCAGGCTGAGGCGGAAGGATCATCTGAGCCCAGCAGGTTGAGGCTGTGGTGGCTGTGAGCATGCCACTGCATTACAGCCTGGGTGAGAGAGTGAGACTCCAATTCAAAAAATAAAAATAAATCAATCCTTTAGACTGAAGTCAGCACTGTGAGTCCTCACAGAGATTGGCAGAGGTACAACTTGGTAGAGGTACAATTTGGGAGACTCCAAATGACAGGTATGAGGTTCCCGTTAGACTTTCTGAAAACTCGTTATGTCCACCTTGCTTCTATACATGGGATGGTCTGAGTATACAGTGAGATCATTTTGGCAAAGTTCATCTTCTTGATCTTTGAGTCAAACAAGGCCTGATACTGCACAGGGCATGGTACCCTCTGACATGAGTGGTTTTCTTTTCTTTTTTTTTTTTTTTAAGTTGGAGTCTCTCTCTTTTTTTGAGTCGGAATCTCACTCTGTCTCCCAAGCTGGAGGGCAATGGCATGCTTATGGCCCCTGCAGCCTCCACCTCATGGGCTCAGGAGATCTTTCCACCTCAGCCTTCCAAGTAGCTAGAACTACAAGCGCACACCACCATGCCTGGCTAGTTTTTTTGATTTATTGTAGAGACCAGGTCTCGAATCCTGAGCTCAGGGAATCCTCTTGCCTCTGCTTCCCAAAGTACTAAGATTACAGGCTTGAGCCACTGTGCCCAGCTATGAGTGGTTTTCATTTGTTACCTCAACCTCCCCAGGCTTATAAAGCATGGTCCAAGAATATTCCTGAGCTCATGGCTGTGGAACCGGAGTAAGGATCATGTACCCAGAAGCCTCTGGGACTGAGGCTGACTGGTCTTCAGACTGGTTCCCTGAATAACCCTGTAGTGAGATCCCACTGTGGGTGGCCTAGGCCTGAAGTCTGACGCTACTGGTTTGTCCCCGGCATTGCCACTTGCCAGCATGTGGTGTTTGCTGTGCCCCATGTGTTTTACAGAGTGTCATGATGTGTGTGGATCCCAGCACCATCTGTGGATTCCCACAGTTTGCAAAACTTGATGCCTTTTTTAGAGCCCTGTGCTGGCAAAGCCTGACACAATCTGTAAACACTGCAGCTTCCAGGGCCCTGTGATGTTCATGTCTCATGCTAAACCTGATGCTGTCCGTAAAACACTGGGCTATTCGCAGAACCAAACCCTTCCTCTCTTTATGTCAGTTCATTTGGGGAAATGCCTCTCTGTAAACCAGGAAAATAGCAGACACTTCATTTTACAGAACTATCTGCTTTTGGATACAAGGGAAGAGTACTGGACTCCAGAGTAGAGATCTCAGTGCTGGTCCCAGCTCTGTCACAACCATGTTGTAGGACTTTGAGCAAATCCTTTGTCCTCTCTGGGTCTTGGTCTCCAATCTGTTAAGTGGAGATCGTGACATCAGACCACCCACCTTCAGGGCTGTCCTGAGGATCACTGTGAGGTTGCTCAGAAGATGGGGAGCATGGGGAGAGAGCAGGGGTGAGAAGGGGAACAGAAGTCAGGAACTCCTTCCCGAAAAAGGCTCCAAACTGCCACCTCAGCCCCTTGGCGCCCACTTCCCTTCTGGCCTGGCAGCAGGGAGCGGATATCTATAAATGAGACCTGGGACAGGCAGACAAACCAGGGCCTCAGTCGGAGCCTCGGCCTTCCCCACCTCCAGATGCGCCTGGAGGGAGGGGTCAGTCCCCATCCCCCGCTGTGTGGACATGCTCCCATGCAAGGCTTGTTAACTCTACCCAAGGTGTACTTATTTCATTCCTGAGAACACTGCCACTCAGAGAGGCAGTGTGTCTTGCTCCAGGGCTACCCGGTGCATCGACAGCCGGGGCTGGGATCTGAGCCAAGGACGGCATGGTCTCCAGAAGGTCAGTGTGGGGAGGAGCTTATTTAATTCTACCTTTCTTTTTTTCAGGTTGGGTGACTGAGGCCCAGAGAGCGTGGTGGCCACTGGGGAGTCGCTGTCTGTCTTTCCCTGGGCTTTAGTTTCTTAGCTGGTTGAGAAACAGGCCCCTGCCAAGCTACCAGGGCTCTCCCTCTCTTCGCTGGTGCGGTGCCGCCATCAGGATATACTGAGCTCCCGCAGTTCTGCAGGCCAGGAGGAGCTGGGTGGGTGTCCCGGTTGAGCAGCCCCATCCACCCAGATTCTGCCCAGCAACTGGCTCTTCCAGCACCCCCAGTCTTGTGCAGCCCCTGCTGTGCTCCCAGGAGCAACTTTAACCCCATCTGAAGGTTCCTCCCTGCCTCCAACCAACCACTCTCTGGGGATGCTGCCCCGCCCTCACTCCCACTTCAGTAAGGCTCCTTTGCCCCACAGCAGCCTTCCCCTGGGTCCAACGGCCTCGTCTCCCACCAGGCTCTCCCTCCAGCCTGGACAGAGTGCATACTGGCTGGAAATTCTGCATCCCCCCCTGAAAGGGAGCCTTGCCCCAGAAAGAGCATGAACTCAGACGGTTTAAACCTGGCCCGATAGGAAGCTCTCTGAGGCTGTTTCCTCATCTGTAAAACAGAGATGACAAATGTTTACTGAAAAATCATGAGATCTATAAATTTGGAGAGGAGACGTTATTTCTTGTAAAGGGTTACAGCTTGCAAGATGGACATTCTGACAGGCGTCAGCAGAGCCCAGAGACAGGCACTAAGAAGGAAGAGGGTTTAGCTAAGTACACATATTCAATAGATTACAGGAGGAGCTACAAATATTCATGAAGTTGATCCTAACACATGTGTATTATACAAAATGGGTGTCACATATGACCCATGTTCACGTTGTGGAGGAGAATTAACACTTAAATGTATTACAATGAGGCCCCATATGTCAGAAGGTGAAACAGGAGGCCGGATGTCTCACACCTGAATCTCAGCACTTTGGAATGTCAAGGCAGGAGGACTGTTTTAGCCCAGGAGTTCAAGACCAGCCTGGTAACATAGTGAGACCCCCGCCTATACATACACACACACACAAACACACACAGGCAGACACACACAAACAAAATAGTCAGGTGGGGTGGCATGCACCTGTAGACCCAGCTAGTCAGGAGGCTGAGGTGGGAGGATCACTTAAGACCAGGAATTCAAGGCTGCAGTGAACTATAATAGCACCACTGCACTCCAGTCTGGGTGACAGAGCAAGACTTTGTCTTGAAAAAAAATAAAATAAAAATAAAAAAAGTCGGGCATGGTGGTTCAAACTTGTAATTCCAGCACTTTGGGAGGCCAAGACTGGAAGATTGCTTAGGCCCAGAAGTTTGAGATCAACCTGGACAATATATCTTTTCACAAAAGATTTTTAAAAAAATAGCTGGGCATGGTAGCATTCACCCATAGTCCCAGCTAATTGGGAGGCTGAGGTGGAAGGATCACCTGAACCTAGGAGATTTGGGCCATGGTAAATCATGATCATGCCACTGCACTCCAGCCTGGGTGACAGAGTGAGATCCCGACTCAAATAAAGGGGGTGGGAAAACCAGGCACAGTGGCTCACGCCTGTAATCCCAGCACTTTAGGAGGCAGAGGCAAGAGGATTACCTGAGCTCAGGGGTTCAAGACAAGCCTGGGCAACATGGTGAGACCTTGCTTCTACAATAAATTGAAAAAGCAACCGGGCATGGTGGCACTTCCCTGTGGTTCCAGCTCCTTGGAAGGCTGAGATGGAAGGCTCACCTGAGCCCAGCAGATTAAGGCTGTGGTGGCCATGAGTGTGTCACTGTACTCCAGCCTGGGCAACAGAGTAAGACTCCGACTCAAAAAAAAAAAGACTGAGGGAAGAAGGATATAAAAGCTCTCGAGTGTAAAGCCTCTGTAAATTGGCCAGCGCCATCCATGGTGGTGGTCTTCTCATCGGAAGAAAGTCAGTCACTGAAAGCAGTCTCTCTTGTCCAGTCAAAGCTGTGGTTGTGGCTGGCAGAACCAGGGGTTCAGTCAGCGTCTATGAGCTGAATGAGTTGTAATTGTTTTAATATTGCTTATCTCAAGGCCATTGCTTGTGTAGCAGCTAGAGAGGAGACAAAACTCATCGTGGCTGTGAACACCTGGTTTATTAAGTGTAGGGGTGTGTGACCTAACCCTCGCCTGGCATGGCCTTAGGTCCTGTTTATAATTTGGTACCTTGTTGCCACAAGGTGTCCATTCTGTCCTTCTTATGATCCCTATTCTAACATTAATGCTGGTCAGCTGTTGTGTCTAAAGTACAAAAGGGAAGGGATGTCATGAGGTGTGTCTGAGCTCCTGTCCTGTCAGAACCAGGAACTCCATTTGTTTTTGTTTTTTTGGGGTTTTTTTGAGTTGGAATCTCATTCTGTCGCCCAGGCTGAAGTGCAGTGGCATGCTCACGCCCACTGCAGCTTCGATCTTCTGGGCTTAGGTGATCCTTCCACCTCAGCCTTCCAAGTAGCTGGAACTACAGGTGCACACCACCATGCCCAGCTAATTTTTATTTATTTATTGTAGAAACGAGGTCTGGCCAAATTGCCCAGGCTGGTCTCAAACCTCTGGACTCAGGCAGTCCTCTTGTCTCCGCTTCC
Source organism: Carlito syrichta (assembly GCF_000164805.1). NCBI lineage: Eukaryota > Metazoa > Chordata > Mammalia > Primates > Tarsiidae > Carlito > Carlito syrichta. The sequence goes on along the minus strand of NW_007231440.1, from coordinate 4,017 downwards.
CAAAGTGCTGAGATTACAGGCGTGAACCACCATGCCCGGCCTTCCATTTGTTTTAAGGCTTCTCTGGTTCTCCTTGTCCAAGAGTCGTTTGGGAGGTCAGTTGATTAGAACTGCAGCAAACCCTCTCATCTTGCCCTGGCTTCTCCTTGGTATGTGCACAGTCTCTCTCTCCCGGGAGATTTAAACTACCCCAGGCCTAGCTGAGTGACCTGGGGCTGATCACTTGCCCTCTCTGATTCTCAGTGCCCTTGTCTGTGAACTGCCTCCCCAGAGCTGTCATCAGGCTCAGATGAGCTGATAGATGGATTTGTGCTTGCTAAGTTCTGAGAGCTAAGCAGACGCGAGCCATTATTAATATGGCATTGATGGTGATGGTGATGACTCTTGGGCTTTTGGTCTCAGAGGATGAGGGGGAAATAAATCATGACACGTGAATGTCAGGTCAGTCTGACCTGACTGACAACCCCATGGGGATAAATCACAGGGAAGGCCCCCAAGGTGGGAGAGAGCTCAAGAGCAAAATGGGGGCTCAGCAGCAGCCAGGGTGGCCACAGTTGACAGCTGCTGTTCTGCAGATGATACAAGGCTGTGCCCTCTCACAGGGCTCTAGACTGGGCACTGGCAAGCCTGCAGCCCCTTGCCCAGGCTCTGCCACCAACACACTGGCCAGGTCCCAGTCCCTGCCCGGTCCTCAGTCTCTATTATAAAATGGTATTGTGGGGTGGGGTGGGGGGTGGATTAGGGAAAGAGTCTCATTCTACTCTGTCCTGTCTTTTGGAGGGATCACAGGAGCTAATGCCGCTGTTTTCACCGAGTGTCAAGTGTGGGATTACAGTTATTAATAATTTGTCTCCTTGGAGAGAGGACACGGGGGAGGGCGGTGCAGGAGAGGCTGGGAGGGGAGCCAGTGGTGGGGGTGGGGGGAGGTGGGGATGGGGTGAGAAAAGGGTGGTGACGAGGTGGGAGCTAGCATCCTGGGATGTAGATAGTTCGGAGCAAGAGCAGACTCCCTGAAGACTTTGCCACACTGCCCCCTGGGGGCCGAAAAGGAGGCCTGTGCCCCGGTTTTTTTCTCCAAGACTCTCCAGAAAGGAGGGGACCTTGAAAGCCCACTGTTCAAAAGCGGAAGTGGGTGGGGCAGAAAGAGCCCAGCGAAGGCAGCCATTGTCTGCCCCCACACCTGTCCATTCCCCTTCCCAAGTCTCTCAAATCTCCCTCTGCCCTCCATCCTGCCATTGCCCTGAGTTAGGCCACCGGCATCTCTTGCTTGGGCCCCAGCCTCCTCTCTCCACCTCCAATGATCTCCCCCACCCCAGCCTATCTTCCTGTGAGCTGGAGGGGACTTGCTAACCCTTAAATCTGACCATCCCTCTCTCTGCATAAAACCCCCTCCAGCTCCCAGTGCCCCCAGGATACACTGTCTTTGTCAGCCTGACACTGAGCGGCCCCTTTCCTCTGTCCAGGCCCATCTTCTGCAGGTCACTAGCCTCGCTTGCATACGAGACATTAGAGACATTATGGGGGTGGCTAAGAACAAGGCTCTGGGCCAGGACTGCCCCAGTGTGCTGCTGCATCTCTACCTGGTAGCCTTGCTTCTTGACATTTAGTTTGTCATATTTTTTTATGGGCAAAATATACATAACACAAAATGTACCATTTTGACCACGCTTAAATATACAGTTCAGTGCATGAAGTGTATTCACATGATTGTGCAGCCATCACCACCATCCGTCTCCAGACCGTCTTCGTCTTTCTAAACTGAGACTCCGTGTCCATCTGTTACATCGTTCTTTACATCTCTGTTTTCTCATCTGAAGGATGGAGCTCAAGGATGGAGGCGCTTTACACAGCGCTTGGCAGGTGGGGAACAGGTATCCAACCAATATAACTATTGTTTTCTTCCCTGGAGGTAACTGCTCTGGAGAGGAGGTGCAGCAGCACCGTGCAGAGGTGATCTCTGAAATCCACGGCCCGCCACTGTGGGGATCATTTCTGCGGCTCGGGCGGGCAGAGTTATGACAGCTGTCGGGGAAGCATGCTGCCTGCCTCATCTGGAAGATGAGTCACTTCCTCCCCTGATGGGGTTATAAGCCTGGGGAGGGAGAGGCAGGAAGCTGGGCCTCCGCAGCTGCTCCAGCGTGAACCGAGTGGGCAGGAGGATTCTCTCTGGCATCAGGACTGAGTCTGGCCAGGGAGGACACCCCAATTTGCCTCTCTTCTGACTCTCCAGAGGGGCTGGAACAGGTTAACTTGTTTTCATCAGTGCTGTTTATTCAGAGCATCCTAGTTTGCATTTTCTTGATTCTCTCCTTCTCACATCATGCCCCTAACACACCCCCGCCTCTATTCTGCGCATACTTTTCCTAGATTCACTTGGCATCCATGTCTAAAATCTTCTCGCCATCTAAGTGGCGCCATCCTTATTTAAATGCCTGCCCTTTTTTGTCCTCTGTGTGAAACATAGGTGCACCTACCTGGGGGAGGGGAGAGACCAAGCCTTAGGTGTCCCCAGTGGTCTTTGGCAAAGAGAGACCAAAAAAAAAAGCTTAATGGTAATGTCAGAATCACAGCTGGTCTAAGACAGGGAGATTAGAGTGCCACAGAATCTCCCTCTGAGGTCCCTTCAGTGGGGGACCTCAGTCTCTTGAGTTAAAGGCATTAACCATCTTCCAGACATAGGCCAGCAGCAGGAGGCAGTTCGGCTTAAGCAAACCAACTGAGCCTTTGTTGGGAGACATTGGGCAGCTATTTCATTTTCCTAAGCCTCAGTTTCCACTATAAAATGGATGTAACAAGTATGACTAACATTCATTATGTACTAAGTTCTGTGCTTTACTGTATTAACTCAGCTAATGTTCCCAACCTATTATTGCCAATTTACAGATGAGGAAGCTGAGGCACAGAGAGGTTAAGAGACTTGCCCAAGGTTACACAGCTGGTAATAGGCAGACTGCAATCTTAACCTAGACAATCTGGTCCCAGAGTCCAAGTCCTTAACTACGGCACTTAACTGTCTCAAGGGCTAGTTTGAGGACCCAGTCGTCATCTATTAGTCCCTATGCCACGGGACAAAATAGAGTGAGTTGAGTCCTAAGCCACTGTTTTTGACTTGGGTTCCAGGCCTGTTCTGCCAATGGCTGTTGGGTGACCTTGAACATGTTACTTTCTTTGTCAATATCAGGTTTGCCTCCTACAGCAGGAAAGGCGTACGCCCCAGCTGGTGACCCTTAGATCTCTGCTGCAGCCCAGACTCCCTCCTAAGCTCATGTCTACCTGCTCCTGAGGGTCCCCCAGGCAGTTCAGGCTCACCAAAGAGCTCACCATTTGCCTGGAAACCTGTACCTCCCAGGTCCCTGCTCTGAGTCAACCCATCCTGGGCCACTGTCCCTCCCCACAGCCTATGTGGCAGCTCTGTCTTCACATTCTTCTGTCTCCTTCTCCCCCCCCCTCAATTAGAGCCCACTCCTCATTCCTTCTGGACCCTTCCACAGCCTCCTTACTCTTCGGTGACTCTCCAGCTTTCTCCATTCTAATCCACCCTCCACATTCAACCGGAGTCATCCTTCCAAATCCTAATCTTTCTTTTCGAGTTATAGTCTCACTCCATCGCCCAGGATGGAGTACAGTGGCATGCTCATGGCCATCCCAACATCGACCTGCTGGGCTCCGACAATCCTTCCGCCTCAGCCTTTCAAATAGCCGGAACTACAGGCCCGCTACCATGCCCAGCTTATTTTGTAGAGACAAGGTCTCGCCAAGTTGCCCAGGCGGGTCTCGAACCCACGGGCTCAGGCAAACTACTTACCTTGGTCTCCCAAAAGTGTTGGAATTACAGGCTGAGCCACCGAGACCGGCCCAAACCCTAATCTTACTGCACCCAGCCCTTCTCAGAATGGAGTGTATTTCTTTTTTTTTATTTGAGTTGGAGTCTCACTCTGTCGCCCAGACAGGAGTGCCGTGGCCGCTCCCGGCCACCACAGCCTCGCCTGCTGGGCTCCGGCGATCCTTCCGCCTCAG
>NW_007231439.1:0-13401 GCF_000164805.1 Carlito syrichta | reverse complement strand
GATTTCTAGTTTTCTTTTCAAGCTGGTAAATTAGTTTGCAGTTAGGGTCAGTTGCCCCCGATCTGCTGTGAAGGACAGTTCAGATTACCCTCCATACAGCACTCTGGTCTATGTTTTTATCAAGCTTGTTTCTCCAATGTTGTTACCTTGAATCGCCAGCATGTGGTGCTATCTCAGCTGCTCGCCCCAGAGGGGGTGGGGCTGGACAGGAACAAGATGGCTGCCTGCCTCAGAGCAGGCAACAGGAGCCTTACGCTGGGCGGGCAGGACAGTCTTGGTTGCAGGAGAGATGGCAACGATCCCAGCAGATCTTCCCTGAAGGGGTTTGATGTGCATCGCCTCGGGCCCGGGTGGTGTGATGTGCTATGGCCGTCAGAGGCCACGGCAGCGCTGGTGGGGGGAGGGGCTGTGGCGGTGGCAGCACCGTTTGCCCCGCAGTGACTGTCCAGTCCGTTGCAATGTCCCAGCGGTGGCAACAGCCGAGCTCTGTATGAAGAGCAGGCTGCGATGTTGGGGTCCCCAGTCCCCCTGGGTGAGAGTCAGAGACCCACTGCAGATCTCCTTTGTAGAGGGCTTCAGAGACTGGGTTGCCCCGTCGCCATCTTGCCGTTTCTCCCCTCCTTTCAAATAGATATACTAAAGCTGAGAGCTCCCTATGAACAGGTTTTGGGGTTTTGGTTTATATGCTTGTTTGTTGGTTGTTTTTCTCTTTTCTTCCTCCTCCTATTTATTTCTTTGTTCTTTCTCTGTGGTTTTAAAAACTCTCTTCTTCTTTCCCTTTTTTCCCTCTTTCTTCCCTCTCTTCTCTCTCTTATACCCTCTCTGGGACTCAGAGGCTATGCAAGGATATCAGTTGTAAGGTCTGTTGTATAGAGATGGAAAGCAAGTCCCAGCTGGCCCATTCACCAGATAGCAAGCATTGTGGCCCATCTTTAGGTTTTGAATCCTTGTGGCCCCTCCCCACCCCTTAGTAAGTGCTCAAAATTGTAAAGAGACAGCACAATGCCCTATCCCCAGCCCTGTTTCATAATTGAACAAACCTAGAACCCCAGCTCTTGGAAGAACAGAAAGTAGAGCAAATATCAGAAGTGATTGCTTCTCCATTTTCCACTGGGCAACAGAATTAAAGAGAAAGATAACAGAACTGCTGCAAATGAAGAAAAACCAATGAAAAATCACTGGTAACCTTCAGAGCCCCAACAAAGAATCAGTGCCTGAAAGAACAACTACTGTAGCACAAACAATGGATATCTCCAAGAACAACAGTTCCCAGAAGATACTTATAAAGATTAGCGAATCATTGGCTAGAATGAATGAAAATCAAGAAATGCAAGGGCTAAAACTAAATGAAATTGCAATGGAGTTGGACAAACTCGAGAAAGCATATTTAGAATTAAGAGCTCCATCCAATAAATAAATAACTGATAAGCTTGGGAAGCAGACTTGATCAAGCAAAAGAAAGAATCTCAGAGCTGGAAGACCAAAATATGGAATTAACCCAACCTATTAAAAATATAGAAAAAAAGCTTAGCAAGAAACTCTCCAAGAGATGTGCAGTTTTATCAAGAAGCAAAGCATATGTCTGATTGTTATTCCTGAAGTAGAAAGAGAAACAGAAAACACCTTGGAACAAACATTCCATGAGGTGATTCAAGAAAACTTTCCTCATCTGGCCAGAGGGACAACTATACAAGCACAAGAGATTCAGAGAACTCCTGCAAGACATGTTATGAGAAGAACCAACCCCTAGACACATAGAAATTCACCTATACAAAGTTGGTATAAAATAAAAAATCTTAAATGCAGCAAGGGAAAGAGGTCAGACTACCTACTGGGGAGACCAGTTAGAATTACTGTGCCACTGAAAAGACATAGAATGGCAAACTGGATTTTTAAAAATGACCCAATAATTTGCTCCCTCCAGGAAACACATCTCACCACAAAGGATGCTCACATATTCAAAGTTAGAGGATGGAAAACAAATTTTCAGGTGAACAGATCACAAAAGAAGTCAAGAGTCACAATCTTAACATCAGCCAAAACAACCTTTTAGCTATCAAAATTTTAAAAAGATACAGAAGGACACTACCTAATGATAAAAGTTTCAACCCATCAACAAGAAATATCCATCCTAAACATATATGCACCCAATACAAGAGCACTAGCTTTTATAAAGCAACTACTAAGTAAACTAAAAAAAGATACTGACTCTAACACTATCATAGCTGGGGACTTAAATACCCCACTAACAACCCTAGATTCATCATCAAGGAAAAAGAATCAACAAAGAGATCCAGAACATTGACTTGATGCTTGACCAAATGGACTTAATAGATACCTACAGAACATTCCACCCAACAACCATGAATATACATTCTACTCATCACCACATGGAGCATACTCCAAGATCAACCCCACATCCTCAGCCATAAATCAAGTATAAAAAAATTTCACAAGATCAAAATACTGCCATGCACCTTCTCAGACCACAGTGGAATAAAAATAAATATCATCACAAATAGAATTCCCCCCAAACCCACACAGATATGGACACTAAACAGCATGATGCTGAACAACTCCAGGGTCAACACAGAAACTAAAACAAAAACTAAAAGATTCCTGGAAACAAATGTAAATGAAGAAGCATCTTACCCAAAAGCTCTGGGATGCCATGAAAACTACTAAGAAGGGAATTTATATCTCTACAAACACACATCAAGAAAATAAAAAGATCACAAGTTTACAGCCTAACAAATCACCTAAGGGAGCTGGAAAGACAAGACCATCAAATCCCTAACTTTAGCAGAAGAATTCAGATCACCAAAGTGAAAGCCCAGATGTGGGACAGAGAAGCTAAAAATATCATAGAAAAAAATCAACAAAACAAAAACCTAATTCTTTGAAAGGATAAACAAGATTGATGGACCCCTAGCCAGAATAACCAAGAAAAAGAGAGGAAACACCCAAATGAACACAATCAGAAAAGAAAAAGATCAAGTCACAACTGACCCTGAAGAAATACAAAAGATTATCAGAGATTACTATGCACACCTGTATGGAAACAAACTTAATAACCTAAATGAAATGGAGGACTTTCTGACAGCTTCCTGTGGGAAAGGTGTTGGAGGAGACCAGCGAAAATAAGATTTAAATAGGACCCAGAGTCTCATCACGTAATGTCATATGTTCAGGTTTCAGTTGAAAGTCATTTCACATACCAAGAACCAGGAAGACCTCTACTTGGCTGAGTAAAGGCAATCAACAGAAACCAACACCACGATGACACAGTTACTAAAATTATCTGACAGGAATTTTTAAAAGACATAAAAATGCTTCAGTGAGGATTTATGAACACAGTGGAAACAATTGAAAAATAGAAAGTCTCAACAACAAAAAAATGATGGCAGGAAGAACCAAGTCGAAGTTTTAGAACTGAAAAATACAATAACCAAAATGTTAGAACTCAAATTGCACACTTTAAATGTATGCAGCTTTATGTACTTCAATTATACCAAGCTGTCAAAAAACAAAACTCAGATTTGGTCCCAGAGATGTTCAATGGCATGACCTTTGAAAGAAAAGAACCAGAATGTTTAAAATGAAAGAGACTGGGGAAATAACCAGCTTCATACCAAGAAAAAAAAACAAGCAAGCTGGACAAGGACATGGACTAAGAATTTGCACTGCTCATGCTGTGGATCTGGGAGGCATGCAGGCAATTTGCAAGGGCTTGGTGAAGCTGCAGTAACAAAAACACCTCAAATCTCAGTGACTTGTAAATATAAAAGTTTATTTTCTATTCATTTGTGTCAACTGTGACTCTTGTCTATGTTGTCTTCACTCCCAAGCTAAGGGCACAGCCCCTTTCTGGATTTTTGTTGGTATTGGAGCAGAACAAAAAGAGAACATGTAGAACTATCAGCTGGACTGAAATGCTTCTTTCCAGGAGAGACACTCTCTGGCCAAGACTTCAGTGTGAGTGGGAAGGCAGTGAATATTCATGTGCAGTAAATAGTCACCACAGTTTGCCCTTCTAGTCACAAATATTTGCTTTTCTCCTTTCCCTAGGCAAAATAAACCTTACCTGAGGAAGATAGTCCCAAAGCCCAGTCCACTCATGGCACCAGGGTCAGTGGCCAGAATCCTATTACTGTGTCTTTTACCCAGCTGTGTATCTTCTGCTTCTTGCTCTGGAAACCTAAGAACTGACAAGTTGACTTCTGCCCTCCCCACCCCAATGTGCAAGGCTGGGATCAGTATGCAACAACATAAACAAGCCCCACTTCTGACAGAGGTGAGGCAAGAGAGGCAGGGCACTCCTGCACCCAGCAAAACTGAAAGCCAACTGGGCAAATGTAAGGGCCTCTCCCCAGGCTGGGACTCACCCCTTCCTCTGCCCCTTGGTTCTCTCTCCTTGTCAGTCCTGTCCTCTGGAGCAGGAGTTGGCATTTATAGAAAAGAACAAATAGTATTTCAGGCTTTGTGGGCTCTGTTGTGTGTGTGTAGGCAACTTTGTTGAACGGGCTGGATTCCATTGCCTGCAGCTCCAGAGATTCCTGCTTGTCTGTCTTCCTGGGCCACAGTGAAGCTGGCCCTGGAGATTGTGTGTCCCTTGAGGAAGAGTGGCCTCTTTTCCAATGCAGCTCCTGACAAACTCCATTCTGAACCCTCTGATGGCAGCCTACCCTGAGTGCCATAGTCATGCCCTGGGCCCCTTCTGGGGCTAGGATGGGGACTCTGTGTCTATCCCCATGCCCCCAGCAGCTTTGTCCAACTCACATCAGCAGTTTGGACAGGTGTTATAGTCTGAATTACATCCTCCCAAAATACACAGGTTGGATCTATCCCAATGTGACTGTATTTGGGGATATAGAACACTTAAGGCAGTAATGCCATTAGACGAGGTTGTAGGGTGGGGCCCTTACCCAATAGGACTGGTAAGGAGAGGAAGAGACACCAAGATCTCCATGTGTCCTGACTGTCAGTGCAGTGCATGGTGCAGGCAACTCCTCTGACATCTGCTCAGGCTGATGTGCAAGGCTACTGGGGAACATCCCAGTGCCAGTGGTGTGAACAGAATCCTCCGCTCCTGCTATGGAGACTAGTGCTATTTGATGGAGTAGCTGGCAGAGCAGCTGTGATTGTAACCATGGGTACTTGGCAGATGCTTCTCAGAAGCGAACACTGTGAGCCTTTTGTTTCAGTTGAAACAACTGAGAGTTTTGTTGCCAGTGGTGATCCTTGAGCTCTCAAGTGAAAATTTGAATTTTAGAAAATATCTGCCAGTGTTCACAGCTCCTGGGGAGCAGCCTTGAGACCCTAGCCCAGCCTGATTCGCTGAACTCTTCGTGGCTGTTCATTACATACATGTTCCAGTCTCATCTTTTATATTTCCTTTCATAGGCCTCCCAGAATCAGTTAATACTCTTAGGAATTTTGTCTTTCATTAATAGAGAGAATAAATAGAATCGAAGAGAGACAAGAGGAAAGATGAAGGAGTTGATAACTGAGATAACAGCAATAAATAATACAGTGAAAAAAATAAATAACAAACTGATAAGCATAAAAAGCAGAATTAGCCAAGCAGAAGAATGAATCTCAGAGCTTGAGGACCAAAATATGAAACTAACTCAAACTGTCAAAAACATAGAAAAAAAGCTTAAAAAGACAGAGCAAAACCTTCAAGAGATGAGCAATTATTTCAAGAGGCTGAAACTGAGATTAATTGGACTTCCTGAGGCAAAAAGAGAGACAGAGACCACCCTGGAAAAAACATTCCATGGAATTATCCAAGAAAACCTCCCTCATCTCATCAGTGACATAACCATTCAAACACAAGAGATTCAGAGAACCCCTGCAAGATGACAAATGAGTAGAACAACTCCTAGACACATAGTAATTCGTCTACACCAAGTAGGTATGAAAGAAAAAATCCTAAAGGCAGCAAGAGAAAAAGGTCAGATTACCTATGAAAAGACCAATTAGAATAGCAGCAGACTTATCCACAGGAATACTTCAGAAGAGGAGAGCTTGAAGCCCAATTTTCAAAGTTCTCAAAGATAAACAATTTCAACCAAGAATTACCTACCCAGCTAAGCCAAGCTTCATCTGTGATGGAGAATTAAAATCTTTCTCAAACATTCAATCCCTAAGCGCTTACACTGACTCCAGATCAGCTCTACAGGAAACATTTAAGAAAGTATTAAGCACAGAAGAAAGGAAAAAAAGAATGACAACGCCCTTCACAAGAATGCAAGGAAAATATTGAAAACACACATGAATCAACCCAAAAATTAAAAGAAAGAAAACAAACAAACAGCAGCAGCAACAACAAACTCTATAAGAACCTCATGACAGGGATAAACTCTCACATTTCAATAATTATCCTGAATGTGAATGGACTAAACGCACCACTGAAAAGACATAGAATGGCAAAATGGATAAAATATCATGAGGCAGCAACATATTGTCTCCAAGGAACTCATCTCACCAGAAAGAACACTCACAGACTCAAAGTAAGAGGATGGGAAACAAAATTTCAGGTGAACGGAACACAAAGAAAGCAGGAGTCACAATCTTAATCTCAGACAAAATACCCTTTAAGCTATCAAAAATTTAAAAAGACGTGGAAAGTTACTACATAATGATAAAAGGTTCAATTCATCAACAAGAGATATCCATCCTAAACATATATGCACCCAACATAGGAGCACCAACTTTCATAAAGCAGCTTCTAGGTAAACTTAAAAAAGATATTGACTCTAACACTATCATAGCTGGGGACTTAAATACCCCACTCATGACCCTAGACAGATCATCAGGACAAAATTTCAACAAGGAGATCCAGAACCTCAACATGACAGTTGACCAAAGGGACTTAATTGATAATAACAACCACAGAATATACATTCTACTCATCACCAAATGGAGCGTATTCTAAGATTGACCACATCCTTGGCCATAAATCAAGCATAAACAAATATCACAAGATTGAAATCCTGCCATGCACCTTCTCAGACCACAGTGGAATAAAAATAAAGATCAACACCAACAATGTTCCCCAGAAACTCACAAAGACATGGACACTAAACAGCATGATACTAAGCAACTCCTGGATCAACATGGAAATCTAAACAGAGATTAAATATACCTGGAAACAAGTGAAAATGAAGAAATATCTTACCAAAACCTCTGGGATGTTGTGAAATCAGTACTAAGAGGGAAATTTTTATCTCTACAAACACACATGAAGAAAATGCAAAGATCACAAGTTAACCTAACAAATCACCTAAGGAGCTGGAAAAGAAGACCACCAAAACCCTAAGTTCAGCAGAAGCATCCAGATCACCAAAGTAAAAAGCCCAAATTCGGGATGTAGAAGACAAAAAGAAAATACAAAAAAATCAACAAAGCAAAAAGCTGTTTCTTTGAAAGGATAAACAAGATTGATGGTCCCCTAGCAAGACTGACCAAGAAAAAAAGAGAAAAAACCAAATAAACACAATCAGAAATGCAAAAGATCAAGTCACAACTGACCCTGAAGAAATACAAAAGATTATTAGAGACTACTGTGTACACTTACATGGAAACAAACTTGAAAACCTAAAGGAAATGGAAGACTTTCTGACATCATACAACCTCCCCAAATTGAAACAAGAAGAAATTGAGACCCTAAATAGACCAGTAACAATCAAGGAAATTGACTGTGTCATAAGAAAACTACTACCCAAAAAGGCTCTTGGACCAGATGACTTTCCAGCAGAATTCTCCAAAACATACAAGGAGGAACTGATTACAATCCTACTGAAAGTATTCCAGGCAGTCAAGAAAGATGGAACTCTCCCCAAATCATTTTATGAAGCTAACATCACATTGATACTCAAACCAGGTAAAGATCCAACAAAGAAAGAGAACTATTGGTCAGTATCCTTGATGAACACAGATGCTAAAATTCTCAACTAGATCCTAGCAAATTGGATTCAACAACACATCTCAAAAATTATCCACCACGACCAAGTAGGCTTCACCCCCAGGATACAGAGCTGGTTCAACATTCGTAGGACCATAAACATAATTAAATAGATCAACAGATGTAAAAACAAAAACCCCATGATTTCATCATTAGATGCGGGGGAAAAACTTGATAAAATCCAGCACCCCTTCTTGATAAAAACCCTCGATCATCTAGGATTAGGTGGAACATACCTCAAAATAGTAACAGCCATCTACAAGAAACCCACAGTCAGCATACTGCTAAACAGACAGAAATTGGAGCCATTTCCCCTACAAACCGGAACAAGACAATGATGTCCACACCCACACTCCTCTTTTTCAACATAATTTTGGAAGTCCTAGCTATAGCAATCAGACAAGAGAAGGAGATCAGGGGTATACAAATAGAAAAAGAGGAAGTCAAATTATCCTTCTTTGCAGATGACATGTTTCTGTACCTCAAAAACTCAAGAGAATCTCAAAAACCTCTTTGCACTGATAAAGGACTTTGGCAAAGTCTCAGAGTATAAAATCAATGTGCAAAAGACAGTCGCATTTCTATATACCAACAATAAACAAACAGAAACCCAAGTAGAAAACACAATCCCATTCACAATAGCCAGAAAAAAAAAATCAAATGCCTCGTCAATCTTCCTAATCAGAGATGTGAAAGACCTTTACAATGAAAACTACAAAACACTGCTCAAAAAATCAAAGATGATACAAACAAATGGAAATATATTCCATTCTCATGGATTGGAAGAATCAACATTGTTAAGATGTCCATCCTACCCATGGTAATCTACAGATTTAACATAATACCCATTAAATTACCAGCGGCATTCTTCTCAGACCTGGAAACGACATTACAGGAATTCATATGGGAACATAGACGACCATGAATCACCAAAACAATCCTCAGCAAAAAGAAACAAAGCAGAAAGTATCATATCCCCAGACTTTAAACTCTATTATAAAACTATAATAATCAAAACAACCTGGTATTGGTAAAAGATCAGGCATATAGACCTATGGAACAGGATAGAGATTCCAGAAGCAAAATCTCGATTTCTCAGTCAACTCATCTTCAACAAAGCCTCCATCACCAATGACTGGAGAGAAGAGAACCTATTCAGTAAATGGTGCTGGGAAAACTGGCTGACCACATGCAGAAGATTAAAACAAGATCACTACCTATCACCATACAAACTCCTAAAATTGAGCCAAATAAAAATCAACTCTAAATGGATCAAAGACATAAACGTAAAATCTCAAACTATAAGAACCTTAGAAAATGCAGGAGACACCCTTATGGAAATTGGAACTTGTAACCAATTCCTGATCAGGACCCCAACCAATCACCATACACAAAAATCAACTCCAAATGGATCAAATATCTAAATATAAAACCTCAAGCTACAAGAATCCTAGAAAACACAGGAGACACTCTTGTGGAAATTGGAATAGGCAACCAATTCCTGATCAAAACTCCAGATGCCCATGCCATAAGAGATAAGATAGACAAGTGGGACCTCATCAAACTTACAAGCTTCTGCAAAGCCAAAGAAACCATCAAGAGAGCGGGGAGACAGCCCACAGAATGGGAAAAAAATATTTGCCAACTGTATGTCTGACAAAGGCCTAATATCTGGGATCTACAAGGTACTCAAATGTGCCAAAAAGGAGAAAACAAACAGCCCCATTACAAGGTGGGCAAAAAGCTGGGCTCGGTGGCTCAGCCTGTAATCCTGCACCTTTGGGAGGCTGAGGTGAGTGGATTGCCTGAGCCCGCGGTTTCGAGACCTCATCTCTACAATAAATCAAAAAATTGGCGGGACGTGGCAGTGTGCACCTGTAGTTCCAGCTACTTGGAAGGCTGAGGTGGAAGGATCGCCAGAGCCCAGCAGGTCGAGGCTGCAGTGGCCGGGAGCGACCACTGCACTCCAGTCTGGGCAACAGAGTGAGACTCCAAAAAAAAAAACAACAACAAAGTGGGTAAAAGATATGAAAGACAGTTCTTAAGAGAAGACATACGAGCGGCCAATGGATACGTGAAAAGATGCTCAGCCTCTCTAGTCATCAAAGAAATGCAAATTAAAACTACATTGAGATACCACCTAACTCCAGTCAGGATGGCTATCATCAATAACTCAGAAAACAACAAATGCTGGGGAGGATGCGGCAAAAAGGGAGCACTTCTACACTTGGTGGGAGTGTAAATTAGTGCAGCCTCTGTGGAGGACAGTGTGACAATTCCTAAAGGATCTAAAGGCTGACCTTCCATAGGTCCCCACAATCCCATATACCTGGAGGAACCCAAATCACTCTATAAAAAAGATACCTGCACATGTATGTTTATCAAGCATTGTTCATGGTAGCAAGCACATGGAACCAACTGTGCTGCCCAACAAAAGAGGACTAGATAAAAAGAATGTGGTACATATGCACGATAGAATGTTACACAGCCATAAAGAGGAACAAAATCATGAACTTCACAGCAACCTAGAGAGACTTCGAGTCTATAATACTGAGTGATCTTTCACAGAAACAAAGAACTGAGTACCACATGTTCCCACTCATAAGTGGACCTTGAACAATTATCGTACTAGTATAAGAAAAGGATTGGCAGTAGCAGGAAACTGCGGGGGTGGGGGAAGCAGGATTGGCAGTAGTGGGAATCTGCCTGGGAAAGGGGAGGTACACATCATCAACAAGGGTACCTGCATAATGAACATTTGTATATTTAACCCTGAATTGCACCCCACATCTTTAAAATAAAAAAATTAAAAGTTTTAAAGAGGGGGGATAATAATCAAGTTTATTCAATAGCCCCATGTCTTGCATTGAGTGGTAAAATATATTTTTTAATATTTAACATGAAAATGAAGTCTGATATATTAAAATTAATATTCTGTGGTTTTGAAAAAAAAAAAGGAATCATGTCTTTGTCTCAGTTGGAGAATAGCCTTTAGAGACCAGTATTTAGAGTGAACATTAGGAGTGTTTGGTGTAATTGGGTTGTCATTGCTTTTTCATAATTTTAGTGATCAGAAATAGATATAATTTTAAAAGGAGGAAAAATCATGAATTAACAGATATATTTCTAAATCATACATAAGATTACATGATTTTTACTTCAAAAATTTTTAATTTGTACTAGCTTATCTTTTCTCTCATTATTAGTATGATTGCTTATTTGCTTTATTCTAAATATACATATAACAAGATTATATAACTCCAATATCATCAATAAATTACTAAATTAAGGTAAACATATTTCCTTGCATTTCTTTTTAGCCTTATGATCTATTCCCTCTAAGTTATGCGGTCTAATTCCTATGTCTTAAGGTCAGCTCACACAGTCATTCTTTCTGTGTTGGTTATAGTATCAACTTGGTATGTACTTGATTTTTTTTAGCTTCTAAGGGCTTAAAAATCATTGTTTTTAATTATGTAAACATGTACATGATTCTAAAGTCAAAATTTATTGCAAGGTCTATTCAGAAAAGTCTCACTTCCATTCCTTTCCTGCCATTTAATTCCCTTCCTTCCTTTGTAAGTAGCTGTAAATTTTTAAAAATCTTTTCATTATTTCTTTTTGAAGATATGAACAAATATGTACTTAAATGAATTCTTTAGCTTAATAAAGTGTTCTCCTTTTATTCATATTTCTTTTCACTTTTAAGAAGGTTCATATTTTTTCTTGGATTTTGTATTATTTATGTTTATGGTTCACATACATCCCTCTTTTTTACATAATTTCTATTGACTTGCTATTATAAGCAATATTAAAATTAGTCAGAAATCTTTTCTCCTATTCTCCTATTCCTCTCCTATTTCTCTTCCTTAGCATCCATTTTCATGTGATATCAGTTTACTCCCTTTAAATATCTGTGAAGCTAGCAGGCAGCTTATTCTAATTTCCATTTTCTCTTCCATCTCTTCTCTTGTTTCATTAGTGCATTAATTTTACATTTTAAGCACATTTAAAATGTACATATTATTCTGTCATCCTTAACTTAATCATTTATCCCTGTTCTGTGGTTAGATGTATCTGACACTTAGCATCATACCTTTATGACAAGGCTTCTCCAATTATTTTTTGGTTGGCCCAAACCTATTCTATATTGGATTCTTCAGGATGTGCTTGTGAAAAAATATTCCCTGTGTTCTTGCAGGTTCATATATTTTTATCTATCACCTTCACAAAAGAAGGATAATTTGGCTACATGAAATCCTTGGTTCACGTTTTTTCTCTTCAGTATCTTGAAAATGGTGCTTTATTCCTATGTTGCTGTTGAGAAGTCTGATGTTGCCCTGATTTTATTTTCTTTATAAGTGGAGACTTTATGCTTGGATGCCCAAAACTCTTGATCTCTAAAGTCTGATAATTTTTCCAAGATGTGTCTTGGTGCCAACTACTAAGATTTTCTAGGAGCACATGTGCCTATTCAGTACATAAATCTAAACCTTATTTTATTTCAAGAAATGTTTTCAGAATGTATATATTGTGGAACACACATATAGTATTGTGCCACATACAATATTTTGGTTGATGATGGACCCTATGTACAACAGTGGTCCTGTAAGATTATAATGAAGCTAAAATAATTCCTATTGCATAGAGATGATATAGCCATTGTAACATCACTGCACAAACTGTTACTCACTTGTTCATAGTGATGCTGTGTAAGTCTACTGCACTGCCAGTAGTATAAAGGTATAGTACATACAATGATGTAAAATACATAATACTTGACAAAGGTAATAATTGACTATGTTACTGGTTTATGTATATACTATACTTTTTATCTTTATTATATAATGTGCTCTTTCTACTTATAAAAAAAAGTTAACTATAAAACAGCCTCAGGAGACGGGGCAAGATGGCAACGGCATAGCCCTGTGTCTCTCTCTCACCTGATAGTTGGGACCAAGACTGCAAACTGCTGAATAGACAGACTGTAAAGCAGAGGGAAAAGTGAACAAAACCAGAAGACCCTCATAAGGAAGAACAGGTCATTGCAGAAGAGAAATAAAAGCAACCCCACCTTCCCTCAAAAACAGAATTGAAGAGGGGGAGGGAAAGGGGTAAAGGGAGAAAAATCTACAGAAATGAAGAAAAACCAAAAGAAGAGTATGGGTCTCTCCCAGATGCCTGGGAGAGCAGACACTGAGAAAACTGATTTTGGAATACAAACAATGAAAAGTCCCCAGAATGAAGGGTCTTAAAATGCAAATGTAGATATCAAAACAATAATGGAGAGATTAAAAAGAATTGAGGAGACACAAAAAGAAACTAGGAAGGAGCTGATATCTGAGATAACAGTAATAAAGAATACTGTGAATGAAATAAATAACAAATTGATAAGCATGGAAAGCAGAATTACCCAAGCAGAAGAAAGAATC
>NW_007231438.1:0-5787 GCF_000164805.1 Carlito syrichta | reverse complement strand
TTTTGCAACAAAATCCCTCGCTTCAGGTTACCTAAAATTACCGAAAATTTCTGTGGTCAGGATGGTGGAAATTGGGATATTGTGTTTAGAATATTCCACATTTTTATGATATCTTGTTAAGGGGAACTTGGAAGCTTGGATTACAGTTCCCAGGTACTATATGGGAGTCTATGTACTGAGGTCCAAACAACTGGAATTCTATGTTCATCAGGAAATATCTCGGGTATTGCTGAAAAATAAGCAGGAATTTGCAAAATGGGAAACCTCATATATGGGAAACTACATGTCCTCTAACTACAGAAGAATAAGGAATCTGGGTTACACGAGTCCTCAAATCCCAAAAACCTACAGGGAGTCTTACTAAGGGAGAAAACGTATCAGGGATTTGAAACATGAATCTGGGGACTGGGAGTCCTCATATAAAGGAAACTTCACAACTTCTTGCTAAGGACGAACAAGGAATCTGGGTGACACATGTCCTTGATCCGAAAAATCTACAGGCGTCTTTCTAAGGGCTAAACAAGTATCAGGGTTTCCAAGCAGGACTCTCGGTAATGGGTGTCTTCATATACAGGAAACTACACAGCCTCTACCTACAAAGCATAAGGAATCTGGTTTTCCCGAGACCTCAATGCCAAAAATCTACTGGGCATCTTACTAAGGGCAAAACAAGAACCAGGATTTCGAAGCAAGGATCTGGGGAATGGGAGTCCTCATATGCAGGAAACTACACGGGCTCTTGCTAAGGAAGAATAACAAATCTTGGTTGCACGAATCCTCAATTCCAAAAATGTTCAGGGCATCTTGTTCAGGTCTACAAGACTCGGACATGGACGTCCCCATATTTTTCAGAGCTGGAAACTATGTGCATATGAAGAATCACTCATTCCAGATGTCATGCAACATTTTAGTAATCTCGATAGTTTAGATGAAAATATGGCACTACAAGTCCATTTAGATTCTGAATCTTCTAATGCCAAATTCCAGGACACAAGTAATCATCTCGGGTGTTCTGAATGTAAGCCCTGAGTTCAGGGTTACCTTGTACTCCAGAAACTTCTAGTAGTTCAGCTATTCGGAATTAGGACCTTGGGTTTAGATGTTGCACCATGTTCAGAAGGTATTTTTGGAAGGGCACCAGGGTCTTGGTTTACAAGTCCATGGGAGCATTATGGAGTCTTTCTATTGGGAACCATGTGTCTGGACTTCTAGGGAATGGGGAAACATCAGGTGGTTCTTCTGAGAATGAAACAGGAATCTTGGACACTATGTCCCCAGAAAGTTTCTACTCATGTTACCAATGTGCAACAAGGAAAATCAGTTTGCATGTGACCAGCAAACTTCTGGGCAGTTGTTAATTTTTCCCTGGCTTAAGGTAATTCTCATACCTAGAAGCCTACAGGAATTTTCTAAATGCTAATCAGGAATTTGGAGTCCCAGTCCCCACACTTTTCAGAACTAATTCTTATATACGTACCACAAATCTGCCATTACCGATTCTCAGGAACCTGTTGCTCCTCTTGTTAGTTGTAACAGAGAATCTGGCTATCTGCTCGGTTTTCTTTGCAGGAGGTTGTAAGGCCAGTTTGCACAACCCAAGGAATCATGTCGCCATTTTTCGTGTATTTTCTGACTTCAGGGTTACCTCCTAATCCAGAAACGTCTACTGTAATTTTCGATTGATATTCGTAACTTGGGATTAGGTGTTCCCAAATATTTAGGACATATTCTTATAGGGGATCCAGCAATCTTGGATTCCAGGGCACTTCTGACCTTATGGGCTTATGATTATTGGTGTATAAGAGTTTGTACATCCACGTCACCAGGTAACTTCCGGGAGTCTTACTGAGAACAAAAAAAATCTGGGTTACGGGGGTCACAAACCAATAATTTTACATGGACAGCTTATAAGGTCTAATCTGGAATCTGGGATTCTATTTCCACACATTCTTTAGGGCTACAGGCCTCTTGGATATGATAATTTTGTCATTATATATTCTCAGCAACCTTCTGATGTTCTTGATAGTTGTAACCGAAAATGTGGACCCTCAATTCCTTTGGGTTCCTAGGGACAACAAAGGGCAGATTCCAGGACCAAAAAAATATTATCGCTATATTTGTATGTATCTATCGCCTAAAGATGTACATTGTAATCCTAAAACTTCTGTTTGTCCTTCTATTCCGATAGGGATATGCTGTTTTGAGGTTGCCATATATATATATATATATTACGTACTTTTATGGGTAACCAGGATTCATGGATTCCACGACCCAAGGTAATTTCTGGGGATCTGTCTATTTTTATACAGAGTTTTTGGATCCACATTACGAAGGCAAATCAGGTCATCTTGCTGAGAACGAAATTGGAAATCCGGTTCTAGGAGTTCTCATTCGCCAGAATCAACAGGGTCTCTTGATAAGGTTTAAACAGCAATCTGGGATTCAGGGTTTCTACATTTTTCAGAGCTACTAGCTCCATAGATACCCTTAATCGGTCATTACTAATACCCAGGAACAATCTATTCTCTTTGTAGTTGTAATCGAGGATCTGGCCCAATATCCTTTTGTGTCTTATGAATATCTAGGACCATAATCAGGTAACCCAGGAATCAAAAGGTATATTGGTACCAAATCCCTCGATTCAGGTTACATCAAACTACAGAAATCTCTTGTGGTCGGGCTGGTGGGAATTGGGACTTTTGGTTTAGGAGATTTCACATTTTGGGGAGGTATAGTTAAGTGGAACCAGGAATCTTGGATTCCAGTTTCCCAATAACCTTATGGGAGTCTTTCTCTTGATTTCCAAACAACTGGAATTCCAGTTCACTAGGAAATATCTCAGTGCCTTGCAGAGAATGAAGCAAGAATCCGAGTAATGGGAGTTTTCATATACAGGACAGTACACGGCCTCTAACTAAGGAAGAATAAGGAATTTTGGTTACACGAGTCTTCTGTCCAAAAATCCACAGGGCGTCTTACTAAGAGGTAACAATGAATCAGGTTTTTAATGTAGGAATCTGGGTAGCGGGAGTCCTCAAATACAGGAAACTGGTTGGCCTATTGTTAAGAAAGAATAAGGAAACTGGGTTACACGTGTCCTCAATCCCTAAAAAACTTCAGGGCGTCTTGCTAAGGGTAAACACGAATCAGGGTTTATGAAGCATGAATCTGCGGAAATGGGGTCCTCATATACAGGCAAATACACGGCCTTTTGCTAAGAAAGAATAAGGAATCTGGGTTATACGTGTTATCTATCCCAAAAGAAATACATGCTCTCTTGCTAAGGGCTAAAAAAGAATAAGGGATTCGAAGCAGGAATGTGGGAAATACTCCTCATAACAGGAAACTTCGAGGCTTCTTCCTAAGGAAAAATAAGAAACCTGTTTTCACGGTTCCTCAATCACAAAATCTATATGGCATCTTACTAAGGGCTAAACAAGAATCATGGTTCCAAAACAGGAATCTGGGAAAGGGAGTCCTCATATACAGGACACTACACGGCCTCCAGCAAAGGAAGAATAAGGAATCTGTGTTACATGAGTCCTCAATCCGACAAAATTCTCAGGACGTCTTGCTACTGGACAAACAAGAATCAGGGCTTCGAGCTCCCCTCATGTTTTGGAGGTGTTTAGTATGTGGATATTAGGAATCAGTCAATTCAGGCCTCCAGCACCATTCTGGTCCTCTTGATAGTTCTAAACGGGTATGGTACTACAAGTCCGTTAGGTTCTTTGGGACAAAAAAGGCCAGATTCCAGCATGAAAGGGATCATCTCGCCATATTTGGATGCAACTCTTGGTCTCAAGATGAACCTTGTAATTGTCAAACTTCCATTTTCCTTTTATTTTGAGAGAGGCCGAGGGTTTTGCAGTTGCCAAATATTTAGTAAGTATTTTTAAAGGTAACCAGGAATCACGGATTCCCCATCCCTAGGAAACTTGTAGGCATCTGTCTTTTTGTATACATAGTTTTGGAATACACATCGACAGGGAAAATCAAGGCATCTTGCTGAGAACGAAAAGGAGATCCGGGTTCTTGGAGTTCTGATTCACCGAAGTCTACAGGGACTGTTGATGAGGTTTAATCTGGAATCTGGGCTTCTAGGTTCCCATATTGTTATGGTGTCTTGTAAAAGGGGACCAGGAGTCTTGGATTCCAATTGCACAGGAAACTTCTGGAGGTCTTTCAATTGATATCCACACAACTTGAATTCTACATCACGAAATATCTCGGTGTCCTGCTCAGAATGGAGCAGGAATCTGGGTAATGGGAGGAAAATTCATGAGCCTTGCGAAGGATGAATAAGGAATCTGTGCTACATGGGATCAAAATAGCAAATCTACAGTGCATCTTGCTAAGTGCTAAACAAGATCAGGGCCTCGGGCACCCCTCATGTTTTAGAGCTAATTGTTATGTGGATGCTATGAATCAATCATTCCTGGACTCCAACAACACTCTGGTACTCTTGATACTTGTGAACGAGAATCTGGCACTACAAGTCCATTTAGATACTCGGAACCTATGATTCCAGATGCAAGACAAGTAATTTTCTCAGATTTGTTGTATGTAAGCCCTGACCTCTGGTTACCTCGTACTCCAGAAACTACAGTGGCTCCGCTTTTCGTTATTAGGACGTTTGGGTTTAGGTGTTCAAATTTTTTAGGAGGTTTTATTGGGAGGGAACCAGGAATCTTAGATTCCACGCCCCTAGGCATATTCTTGTCATCTTTCTATGGGTATACAAGAGTCTGGACTTCCAGGCCAACAGGAAACATCTCGTTGTTTTGCTTAGAATGAAATAGGAATCTGGGTCACTGTGTCCCTTGAACGATTCCACAGGATTTATCTATGAGGAACCAGGAAACTCCGTTTCCATGTAACTTGCAAACATCTCGGCATTTGCTAAATTATCCGTGGCATAAGGCAGTGCTCATACATAGGAATCGACAGGGACTTTAGCAAATGCTAATCTGGAATCTGTGAGTCCTGATTCCCATATTATTCAGAGCAACGTCCTATATGCATACCACAAATCAGGCATTGCTGATCCCCAGGAACGTGTTGCACATCTTGATAGTTGTAACTGAGATTCTGGCTTACTGTTACTTTTTTTCCCAGAGTCCTGTAAGACCAGATTCCACAATCCACGCAATCATCTGCCATTTGTTAATGTGATCAATATCTTCAGGTTTACCTCATAATCCAGAAACTTCTGCTGGACATATGTTTTCGCATTGAGAATGTGGGATTAGGGGTTCCCACATATTTAGGATGTATTTTTAAGGGAGACCCAGCAATTTTCGATTCCAGGTCCCTGGGAAACTTCTTGGCATATGTGTATTGGTATGTAAGAGTTTGTACTTGTGCATCACCAGAAAACGTCCAGGTGTCTTCCTGATAATAAAAAAAGGAATGGGGTTGTGGGAGTCCTCAATCCATTTCTACATAACTCCATTATAAGGGCTTATCTGGAATCTGGGCTTCTAGTCCTCCAAATTCTTCAGAGCACGTTGCCACTTGGAAAGGACAAGTGTCATTATAGATTCCCAGCAACCTTCTGCTCCTCTTTGTTGTTGTAACCAGAACCAGTCCATGCAATTCAGTTGGGTTTCTCGGCACAACTAAAGCCAGATTACAGAATTAAGGCACCATCTCGCAATATTTGTGTGTAACTCTTATCTTAAGATGTATCCTGTAATCCTAATACTTCCGTTTCTGAATCTGTTAGATATGGCTTGGGGGGTTGGGGTTGCTAAGCATGTAGTACATATTTTTAAAGGTAACCAG
>NW_007231437.1:0-13848 GCF_000164805.1 Carlito syrichta | reverse complement strand
GGCTGGATAGCCTGGCTAGGCAGCTGACTTAAGTAGCTAGCTGCATGTTTGGCTAGACTGTTAGCCAACTGGCTTAACTAGCTCACTACCTGGCTGACTAGCTTGCTCCCTAGCCAGCTAGTGGGCTTGCCAGCAGGCTAGGCAACCAGCTAAATTAGGTATCCTGCTGGCTGGACAGTTGGAAAGCCAACTTGCTTAACTAGCCAGCCACCCTGCAGGTCAGCCGGCTAGCCAGCCACCTTAACTAGCTGGCCACCTGCCTCACAAGCCTGCTAATCAGCCGGTTTAACTTGCCAGTCACCCAGCTAGCCAGCTGGCTAACTAAATGACTTAACAAGCTGACTTAAATAGATAGCAATCTGGCTAGCCAGCTGGCTTAACTAGCTAGCCACCTAGGTAGCCATCTGTCTAGGCAGCTCACTTAACTCGCTGATTTAACTAGGTGGCTAACCGGCTAGCCAGCTTTCATAATTAGTTAGCTACCTGCCTAGCCATGTGGCTAGCCAGCTGACTTAATGAGGTAGGCAGGTGGCTAGTCAGTTGACTAAACTAGCGAGCTACCTAGCTAGCCAGATGGCTAGATAATAGAATAAATTAGCTGACTTAACCAGCTAGCCAGCTGGTTAGCCAGCAGGCTCAGCTGGTTGTCTTAACTAGTTAGCCAGCTGTCTAACCAGTAGACATATCTAGCTAACAACACTAGCTAACTAGGTGGATAACCAACTGACTTAACTAGCTAGCTACCTAGATAGACATCTGGGAAGCCAACTGAATTAACTAGCTGACTTAAATAGCTAGCCAGCTGGCTAGCCAACTTACTTAGCTAGTTCACTACTTAGTTAGCCAGTGGGCAAGCCAGCTGACAACCAACTGACTTAAATAGCTGTGAAGCTGGCTGGACAGCTGACATAACTAGCCAGTTACCTAGGTAGTCGGCGGTCTAGCCAGCTGACTTAACTAGATTACTTAACTTGCTAGCCAGCTGGCTATTTAGCTGGCTAGCTGACAATGATCTAGCTGATTAACTAGTTGATGACCTAGCTGATTAACGAGCTAGCTGACTAGCAAACTGACTAGCTAGCTTACTAGCTAGCCACCTACCTGACTATCTAGCCACCTACCAGACCAGCCTGCTAACTCGCTGTTTCAACTTTAGAGCCACCTAGCTAGCCAGCTGGCTACCCAGCTGACTTAGCTAGTTGAATTAACTAGATAGCCATCTGGCTAGGCAGCTGGCTTAACTAGCTATCCACCTAGCTAGCAAGCTGGCAAGCCAGCTATCTTAACTCACTGACACAACTAGCTATCTACATAGCGAACCAGTTATCTAGCCGCTTGAACTAACTAACTGACTTGAACTGCTAGCCAGCTGGCTATCTAGCTGACTCCACTAGGTGACTTAACTAGTTAGCCAGCTGGTTAGTCAGCTGACTTAACTAGCTGACATCACTAGTTAGACAGTTGGCTAGCCAGCTGACTTAACTAGCTAGATACTTATGTATCCTGCTTGCTTGCCAGCTGACTAAACTACCTAGCTTCTTAGCTAACCAGCTGGCTAGCAAGCTGAGTTAGCTAGGTGACTTAACTAGCTAGCCAGAAGGCAAGCCATCTGACTTAACTAGCTAGCTACACAAGCTAGGCAGGTGGGTAGCCAGCTGACTTAACTTGCTGACTCAACTAGCTAGCCAGCTGATGTAACTTGCTGACTTAACTAACTAGCTACCTAGCAAACCAGCTGACATTACTAGCTGAAATAACTAGCTAGCTTCCTAGCTATCTATCTAGCAAGCAAGCTGATTTAACTAGCTGAACTTAACTGGCTGGCTACCTAGCTAGTCAGTTGACTTTACTAGATGAAATAAGTAGCCATACAGCTGCCTAGCCATCTGAATTAACTAGCTTTTTAACTAGCTATCGAACTGGCTAGCCAACTGACTTAACGAGGTGACTTAACTTGCTAGCCAGCTCGTTAGACAGCTAACTTAACTAGTTGATTAACGAGCTAGATAGCTGGCCAGCCAGGTGACTAAACTAGCTGGCATTACTAGTCATCCAGTTGGCTAGCTTGCTGACTTAACTTGCTCTCTACCTCTAGCCATCTGGATAACCTGCATTCTTAGCTAGCTGACTTAATTATCGAGCCAGCCATCTATCCAATTGACTTAACTATGTCACTACCTAGCTAGTCAGCTGGCAAGCCAACTGACTTAACTAGCTGTTTTAACTATCTGGCCTGCTTTGTAGCCAGTTGAATTAACTAACTTGCTACATATGTAGCCAGTAGGGTATCCAGCTGAAATAACTAGGTGACTTGTCTTGCTAGCAAGCTGTCTAGTGAGCTGACATAACTGGCAAGCTATCTACCTAGCCAACTGGCTAGTCAGCTGACTTAACTTGCTCACTTAACTATCTAGACTGCTGGATAGACAGTTGACATAACTAGCTAGCTACCTAGCTAGCATGCTGGTTTGCCAGCTGACTTAACTAGTTGAATTAATGAGCTAGCCAGCTGGCCAGCCAGTTGAATTTTTGCCTAGCTACCCAGTAGGCTTGACACTTGACTTCACTAGTTAACTTAATGAAGTAGTCAGCTGGCTACCCTGCAGAATTAAGTAGCCAGCTACCTAGCTAGGCAGATGAATAGCCAGCTGAATTATCTAGCTGAAATAAGACACCTGATGGCTAACCAGCTCACTTCACTAGCTAGATACCCAAGCTAGGCAGGTGGCTAGACAGCTGACTTAACTAGCTGACTTAACTAGCTAGCCAGCTGACGTAACTTGGTGACTTAACTAGTTAGCTATCTAGCAAACCAGCTGACTTTACTAGCTGAAATAACTAGTTAGTTTTCTAGCTAGCTATCTAGCAAGCAAGCCATCTTAACTAGTTGATTTAACCAGCTGGCTCCCTAGCTAGCCATTTGACTTACTAGCTGAAATACCTAGCCAGACAGCTGTCTAGCCATCTGAATTAATTAGCTTTTTAACTAGCTGTCGAGCTGGCTAGCCAGCTGACTTAAGGAGGTGACGTAACTAGTTAGCCAGCTGCTTAGCCAGCTGAGTTAACTAGTTGATTAACAAGTTAGGAAGCTTGCCAGCCAGGTGACTAAACTAGTTGGCATTAATAGTTATCCAGCTGGCTAGCCAACTGACTTAACAAGCTCTCTATCTCTCTAGCCATCTGGATAGCCAGTTTTCTTATCTAGCTAAATTAATTAGCTAGCCAGCCAGCTAGCCAGCTGACTTAACTAGATCACTACCTAGCTAGCCAGCAACTAGGTAGCTGACTTTACTAGATGTTTTAACCAGCTTGCCTGCTTTCTAGCCTGTTGAATTAACTAGCTTGCTACATATTTTTCCAGTTGGCTATCCAGCTGAATTAATCAGGTGATTTATCTTGCTAGCAAGCTGTCTAGCTAACTGAAATTACTGGCAAGCTACCTACCTAGCAAGCTGGTTAGTCAGCTGACTTAACTTGGTCACTTAACTATCTAGCCAGCTGACTAGACAGCTGACATAACTAGCTAACTACCTTGCTGTCATGCTGGCTTGACAGCTGACAACTAGCTGAATTTACTAGCTAGCCAGCTGGATAGCCAGCTGAATTATTTGCATAGCTACCTAGCTAGCCAGCAGGCTAGTAAGCTGACTTAACTAGCTGACTTAAAGTAGCCCGCTGGCTAATCAGCAGACTTAACTAGCTAGTGACTTAGCTAGACAGGTGCATAGCCAGCTGACTTATCTAGCTGACATTACTAGACTCCTGATGGCTAGCCAGCTGACTTAACTAGCTACATACCTACATAGCCCGCTGGTTTTCAGCTGACTTAACTACCTAACTACCTAATTAACTTGCTGTCCAGCGTATTGACTTAACTAGGTGACTTAAAAAGGTAGCTAGCTGGCTAACCAGTTGACTTAACTAGCTAGCTTTCCTGCTATGCAGCTGGGTAGCCAGCTGATTACCTTGCTGACTTATCTAGCTAGCAAGCTGACTTAACTAGCTGACTTAACTAGTTAGTTACTTAGCTGGCCAGCTGACTTAACTTGCTGATTTAAGTAGCTACCTTCCTAGCTAGCTATCATGTAGCTAGTTGACTTAAATAGCTGACTTATCTGTATAGCTAGCTGACATATCTATCTGACTTAACTAGCTAGCTTCCTATGTACCCAGAGGACTTAACTAGCTGAAAAAACTAGCGAGCCAGCAGGCTACCCATCTGATGTAACTAGTTTTTTAATCATCTAGCCAACTGACTACACAATTGACTTAATGAGCTGACTTAACTAGATAGCCAGCTAGTTAGCCAGTTAACTGGACTAGCAGCCTTAACTATATGTCCAGCTGGATAGCCAGCTGACTTAATTGCCTAGCTACATATGTAGCCAACAGCCTAGCCAGCTGATTTAATTAGCTGAGTTTATGAGGTAACCACCTGGCTAGCCAGCAGATTTAACTAGCTAGCTACCTGACTAGGCAACTGGATAGCCAACTGACTAAACTAGCTGACATAACTAGATATTTTGATGGCTAGCCAGTTGGCATAAATAGCTACCTACCTACATAATCCGCTAGCTTGCTGCCTGAATTAATTACCTGCCTATCTAGTTAACCTGCTGTCTAACGTGCTGATTTAGCTAGGTTACTTATCTAGCTAGTCAGCTGGCTAGACAGCTGCCTTAACTAGCTAGCTACCCTGCTAGGCAGCTGACTAGCCAGCTGACTTATCTAACTATCTTAACTAACTAGCCAGCTGCCTTATATAGGTGACTTAACTAGCTAGCTTACCTAGCTAGCTAGTTGACTTAACTAGCTGACATAATTATCTAGCTACCTAGCTAGAAACCTGGCTGGTCAGATGACTTAACTAGCTGAATTAATCTGCTAACCAGCTGGTTTGCCAGCTGATCAACTAGCTAGACAGCTGGCTGGTCAGCTGAATTAACTAGCTGTCTTAATCAGCTAGCTAGCTGACTAGCCAGCTAGCATAACTAGATAACTACCTAGCTAGCCAGATGGAAACACAACTGAATTAACTAGCTGACTTAACTAGCTATCCCTCTTGAAGCCAGCTATCCAGTTGAGTAGCCAGCAGACTTAACTACTTGACCACCAGCTAGACAGCTTCCTAGCCACCTGACTCAACTAGATGACTTAACTAGTGAGTCTGATGGCTAACCAGCTGACTTAACTATCTCTCTACCTAGCTAGAGACTTGGCTAGCCAGCTGAATTAACTATCTGACTTATTAGGCTAGTCAGCTTTTTAGCCAACTAATTTAACTATCTCACTAACGAGCTAGTCTGCTGTTAAGCCACCTGACATAACTAGCTGACTTACATAGCTGGCCTGATTGTTAGACAGCTTAATTAACTATCTTGCTATATGCCTAGCCAGCTGGCTAGCCAGCTGACTTAACTAGGTGACTTAATTACCTAGCCAGCAGGCTAGACACCTGACCTGTCTTTCTAGCTACCTAGCTAGCCAGCTGTCAAGCCATCTGAATTATCTAGGTAACATAACTAGCTAGCCAGCTGACTACCAGGCTGATTTAATTGCTTTGTTACCTAGCTAGCCAACTGGATAGCCAGCTGACTTAACTAGCTAGCTACCTACATAGCCCACTGGTTTGCCAGCTGACTTAGCTACCTAGCTACCTAGTTAACCAGCTGGCTAGTTAGCTGACTTAACTAGCTTGTTTAACTAGCTAGCTAACTGTCAAGCCAGTTGACTTAACTAGCTAGATACATAGCTAGGCAGCTGTATAGCCAGCTGACTTAACTCACTTACTTAATAACCCGGCATGTTGACTTAACTAGCTGACTTAACCAACTAGCTACCTAGCTAGCTAGCTGCCTTAACTAGCTAGCTACCTGACATGACTAGCTGACTTATATATCTAGCTTTCTATCTAGCCACCTGTCTTAACTAGCTGAAATAACTAGCTAGCCAGATGACTAGCCATCTTACTTAACTTACTTTTCAACTAGCTAAACAGATGGATTGCCAACTGACTTAACGAGCTGACTTAGAACTAACTAGCCAGCTGGTTGCCAGGTGACTTAACTAGCTGACTTAACCAGCAAGTCAGCTGGCTAGACAGCTGCCTTAAATAGCTGACTACCTATCTAGTGACCTGGCTAGCCAGCTGAATTACCTAGCTGAATTTAGCTAGCAAGCTGTCTAGCCACCTCACTTAACTAGGTAGCTACCTACCTAGCCAGCAGGCAAGCTTGCTGACTTAACTATCTGACTTGAACAACTAGCCTGCTGGCTAGCAAGGTGACTTATCTAGCTAGCTACCTACCTATCCAGCTGGCTAGACAGCTGACTAAACTAGCTGACTTAAACAACTCCCTAGTTGGCTACCCAGCTGATTTAACTCACTGACATCACTAGCTTGCCAGGTAGCTATGTAGCTGACTTATCTAGCCAGCTACCTACATTGCCAGTTGGCTTTCCAGCTCTCTTAACTAGCTGAATTAACCAGCTAGCCAGCTGGCTAACCAACTGACTTATCTGGCTTGCTACCTAGCTAGCCAACTGGCTAGTCAGCTGACTTAACTAGCTGACTTAACAAGCTAACTACCTAGCTAGCCAGTTGACTTAAATAGTTAGCTAACTAACTAGCTACCTATCTAGACAGCTGACTTTAAGAAATTAGCTAACTATCTAGCTACCTAGCTAACAATCTGACATAGATAGTTAGCTGCCTAGCTAGCTAGCTGACTTAACCAGATGGCTACATAGTTAGCTTACTCGTTATCTAAAATTCTAGCTAAGTGACTTAATCATCTGACTTAACTTGTTAGCTAATGAGCTAGCTAGCTGATTCAACCAGCTGACTTAACTCATTAGCTAACTAGCTAGTTAGCTGACTAATCCAGCTGACTTAACTGGTTAGCTAACTAGCTAACTAGCCTACTCAAATAGCTGACTCAATCCGTTTGTTAACTAGTTAGCCTGCTGACTCAACCAGTTATCTTAACCCATTAATTAACTAGCTAACTACCTGACACAACCTGTTGACTTAAACCAATAACTAACTACCTAGCTAGCTGTCTTATCCAGCAGACTAAAGTAGGTAGCTGACTTAGCTAGCAGACTTAACTAGTTAACTGGCTGAATTAACTGGCTGACATAACTAGTTAGCTATCTGGCTTAACTACCTGAATTAAATAGTTAGCTATCTATATAGCTAGCTGAATACCTAGCTGACTTAACTAGTTAGCAAACTATTTAGGTAGCAGGCTTAAGTAGTTGACATAAATAGTTAGCTAACTAATGAGCTAGCTGACACCCAGTTGACTAATGCGATAACTAGCTGACTTATCAAGTTGGTTAATGAGTTAACTAACTGTTTTAACTATTTGGTAAACGAGTAAACTACCTGTGTTAATTATTTGGGTAACGATTTAGCTAGGTGTCTTAACTTGGCGTATATGCAGATAACTACTTATCTGTTTAACACGTTGGCTGACTACTTGTCTGGCTTGTTAGCTGGCTTAACAAGTCGGCTGTCTAGTCAGACGACTAGTTAGCTGGGTTAATATGCCGAGTGACTAGTTGGCCCACAAGTTAGCATGGTTAACTAGTTGGCTGGCTAATATGCTCACCTAACTAGTCGTCCGAGTAGTTGGCCGACTACTTAATTGACCTAACTAGTTGGCCCACAAGTTAGTTGGCCAAACTTGTCAGCTGACCAGTTGACCGAATATTCAGCCTATTGGTTAGCTGACTTGACTAGTTTGCTGGCTAGTCGGCCAACCAGTTAGCGTACTTAACTTGTTAGCTGGCGAGTGAGCCCACAATTGAGTTGTCTTAACTAGTCGGCCAGCAAGAGAGCCGACTGGTCAGCTAACTTAACTATTCGGTCCACGAGTGAGCCGACTGGTCAGCTGACTTAACTAGTCAGTCAGCGAGTGAGCTGACTGGTCAGCTGACATTAGTCGGCTAGCGTGTGAGC
This sequence comes from Carlito syrichta, assembly GCF_000164805.1. Taxonomy (NCBI): domain Eukaryota; kingdom Metazoa; phylum Chordata; class Mammalia; order Primates; family Tarsiidae; genus Carlito; species Carlito syrichta. The sequence continues at coordinate 5,882 of NW_007231437.1, read as the reverse complement.
CACATGGTCAGAATAGTTAACTAGACAGCTGGCAAATGAGTTGACAGCTGGACTGAATTAACTAGTCGGTCATCTAGTGACCTGACATGTGAGTTGTCTTAAATATTCGGCCTGTGAGTGAGCCAAACTGTGAGGTGATTTAACTAGTCAACTGGCGAGTAAGCCAATTAGTTAGCTGACCTGCTGGACGGCGAGCGAGCTGACCATTTAGTTGAACTGTTGGATGCAGAGAAAGCCTACTGGTTTGCTGACTGGTTTGCAGGTGAGTTAGCCGACTAATTAGTTTACTTGATGGAAAGCGAGCAAGCCCACTTGTTATCTGACCAGATAGCTGAGTTGCTAGCCGACTAGTTAGCTAAGTAACTAGCTGATTTGCTAGGTGATTTAACTAACTAGCTGACTAGCTAGCTGGCTATCTAGCTGACATAACTAACTAGCAAACAAGATCTCTAACTGTGTAGTGTGCTGACTTCACTAGCTAGCTGAATAGTTAGCTGAGTTGCTAGCTGACTTAACTAGCTAGCTGGCTAGCTAGCTGACTTAAGCAGTTGACTAGCTACTTCGTTGGATAGCTGGCTAGCCAGCTGACTTAAAGAGCTAGTTAACTGGTTGTCTACACGGCTAGTCAGGTGGCTTAAATAGCTAGCTACCTGACTGGCTAGCTGGATAGGCAGCCAGGTACCTAGCTAGTGGGCTGACTAGGTGGCTAGCCATCTGGCTTAAATATCCACCTGGCTGCTGGGCAGTCAGATAGTCAGCTGGATTAACCAGCCAGCTACCCTGCTGGTCAGCCAGCTGGCCAGCTGGCTTTACTAGTGGGCCACCTACCTGACCAGCCTGCTAACCAGCCAGCTTAACTTGCCAGCCACCTAGCTAGCCTGCCTGCTAACTAGCTTACTTAACTAGCTGACTTAACCAAATAGTCATCCAGTTATCCAGTTGGCTTAACTAGCTAGCCACCTAGTTAGCCAGCTCACTTAACTTACTGAATTAACTACCTAGACAGCTGGCTAGCCAGCTAACTTAATTACCTAGCTACCTATCTAGCCAAATGGCTAGCAAGCTGACTTAACTACTCTACTTAAACTAGCCAGGTGGCTAGCCAGCTGATGTAAGTAGCGAGCTACCTAGCTAGCCAGTTGGCTAGTCATTTGAATTAACTAGCTGACTTAACCAACTAGCCAGTGTTCTAGCCTGCTGGCTCAACTAGCTGACATAACTAGATAGCCAGCTGACTTAACTAGCAGACATTACTAGCTAGACTGGTGGCTAACCAGCTGACTTAAATAGCTAGCTACCTACGTATCTCGCTTTCTTTCCAGCTCACTTAACTTATTAGCTAACTAGTTAAACAGCTGGCTAGCGAGCTTCCTTAACTAGGTGACTTAAGTAGCTAGCCAGCTGGTTAGCCAGCTGACTTAACAAGGGAGCTACACAGCAAGGCAGTTGGCTAGCCAGCTGACTTAACTAGCTGACTTAAATAGCTAGCTACCCAGCTAGCCAGCTGACTTTAATAGCTGAAATAACTAGCTAGCTACCTAGCTAGCTAACTACCTAGCTAGGAGACTTAACTAGCTGACTTAACTAGCTAGCTAGCTGATATAACTAGCGGACTTTACTAGTTATCTACCCAGCAAGCAAGCTGACTTAACTAGCTGAAATATCTAGCTAGTCAGCTGTCTAGCCATCTGACTTAACTAGCTTTTTAATTAGCTAGCGAGCTGGCTGGCCAACTGATTTAACGAGGTGACTTAAATAGCTAGCCAACTGGTTAGCTAGCTTACTTAACTAGTTGATTAACAATCTAGGCAGCTGGCCTGTCTGGTGACTATACTGGCTGACTTAACTAGATTACCAGGTGGCTAGCCAGCTGATTTAACTAGCTCTCTACCTCTCTAGCCACATGGATAGCCAGATGATTTAACTCGCTGACGTAACTACCTAGCCAACTGGTTAGATAACTGACTTAACTAGGTCACTACCTAGCCAGCCAGTTTGCTAGCTGGCTGACTTAACTAGCTGTCTTAACTAGCTGGCCTGTTTATAGCCAGTTGAATTAACTAGCTTGCTACATAGCTAGCCACCTGACTATCCAGCTGAATTAACTATGCGACTTATCTAGCTACCCAGCTGTCTAGCCAGCTGACTTAACTAGAAAGCTATGTAACTAGCCAGTTGCCTTCTCAGCTGACTTAATGAGGTGACTTAACTAGCTACCTAGCTTGCTAGACAACTGACATAACTAGCTAGCTACCTAGATTTCAAACTGGCAAGCCAGCTGTCTTAACTAGCTGACTTAACTAGCTAGCCAGCTGGATAGCCAGCTGACTTAATTGCCTAACTACCTAGCTAGCCAGCTGACATAACTAGCTGAAATAACTAGTGAGCCAGCTGGCTACCCATCTGACATAACCAGCTTTTTAACTAACTAGCCAGGTGGCTAGATAACTGACTTCACCAGTTGACTTAACTAGCTAGATGGCTGGCTACCCAGCTGACTAAACTAGCTGACTTTACTAGCTGAACAGCTGGCTAGCCAACTAACTTAATGTCTTAGCTACCTAGCTAGCCATCAGCCTAGCCAGCTAACTTAACTAGCTGATTTAGCAAAGTAGCAAGCTGGCTAGCCAGCAGACTTAAGTAGCTACCTACCTAGCTAGACAGATTGATAGCCAGCTGACTTAACTAGCTGACACACTACATAGCCTGATGACTAGCAAGCACACATAACTAGCTACATACCTACATATCCCTCTGGTTTGCCAACTGATTTAACTACTTAACTACTTAGCTAACATGCTGTCCACTGAGCTGGCTTAACTACGTGATTTATCAAGCTAGCCAGCTGGCTAGCCAACTGATTTAACTAGCTAGGTACCCCGCTAGGTAGCTGGCTAGCCAGCTGACTTAAATAACTTATTTAAATATCAAGACACCTGTATAACCAGTTGACTTAATCAGCTGCTTTACTAGCTAGCTACCTAGCTAGCCAGCTGGCTGATCAGCTGACTTAACTAGCTGACTTAACTAGCTAGCCATCTGGCTGGCCAGCTGAAATAACTAGTTGACTTAACCAACTTGTCAACTGGATAGCCAGCTGACTTAACTCGTTAGCTACCTAGCTAGCCATCTGAGAAGCCAGCTGATTTAACTAGCTGACAAAAATAGCTAGCTAGCTGGTTAGCCAGCTGATGTAACTAGCTTCCTTCCTAGCTAACCAGCTGGCTAGCCGCTTGACGTATCTAGTTGACTTAATCTGCTAGCCAACTGGATAGCCAGCTGACTCAACCAGCAGTATTAACTAGTTAGCCAGCTGGCTAGACAGTTGACATAACTAACTCTCTAACTAGTTAACTGGCTAGCCAGCTGACTTACCTAGCTGACTTAATTAGCTTGCCAGCTGGCTAGCCAACTGACTTAAGTAGCTCGCTAACTAGCTAGTCAGCTGGCTAGACAGCTGAATTAACTAGCAGACTTAAGTAGCTGTCCTGCTTGCTACTCAGCTGAAATAAATAGCTTGCTATATATGTAGGCAGCTGGCTACCCAGCTGACTAAACTAGGTGACTTAACTAACTAGCCTTTTGAGTAACCAGCTGACTAAATTAACAAGCTACACAGCTAACCAGCTGGCTAGCCAGTTGACTTAACTAGGTGATTTAACTGGCTAGCCAGCCCGCTAGACAGCTGATTTAACTATCTAGTAACCTAGCTAGCCAACTGTCTAGTCAGCTGACTTAACTAGGTGACTTAACTAGCTAGCCTGCTGGCTAGCAGGCTAACTCAACGGGCTAGGTTCCTAGCTAGCCAACTGGATAGCCAGCTGACTTCACTAGCTAGCTACCTACATATTCTACTGGCTTGCCAGCTGACTTATCTACCTAGATACCTAGGTAACCAATGACTAGTGAACTGACTTAAACAGGTTACTTTACTAGCTATCTAACTGGCTAGCCAGCTAACTTAACTAGGTAGCGATGCAGATAGGCAGTTGGCTATCCAGGTGACTTAACTCACTGACTTAAGTAGCTAGCAAGCTGACTTAACTAACTGAGTTAAGAAGCTAGTGACCTAGCTAGTCAGCTGGTTTATCTACCTGACTTAACTAGCTAGCTATCTAGCTAGCCAGTTGACTTAACTAGCTGACTTACTAGCTATGTAGCTACCATAAATAGCTCAATAATATAGCTAGCTTTCAAGGTAGCCAGCTGACTTCACTATCTGAAATAACTACGTAGCTTGATGGCTAGCTTTCTGACTTAACTAGATTTTTAACTAGCTAACAAGTTGGATAGCCAACTGTCTTAATGAGCAGACTTTACTTGATAGCCAGCTGGTTGTAAGCTAACTTAACAAGCTGACTTAACTTGCTGGCCAGCTTGTTGCCAGCTGACTTAACTAGCTGGCTACATATCTAGCCAGCTGACTTGCCTAGCTGACTTAAGCTAGCAAGCTTTCCTATCCACCTCTCTTAACTTGCTAGCCATCTACAAAGCCAGCAGGCTATCCAAATGACTTAACAAGCTGACTTGAACAACTATCTTGCTGGCGAACAAGCTGACTTATCTAGCTAGTTACCTACCTAGCAAGCTGGCTAGACAGCTGACTAAACTAGCTGACTAAACCAGCTAGCCAGTTGGCTAGCTAGCTGACTTAACTCACTGACATCACTAGCTAGCCAGGTAGCTATCTAGCTGACTTACCTAGCTAGATACCTAACTATCCATTTGGCTAGCCAGCTGTCTTAACTAGCTGAATTAACCAGCTGGCCAAATGGCTAGCCAACTGACTTAACTAGCTCGCTACCTAGCTAGCCAACTGGCTAGCCAGCTTACTTAAGTAGCTGACTTAACTAGCAGCTGTTTGCTAGGAGCTGACAAATATTTAGCTCACTAGCTAGCTACCTAATTTGTCAGCTGTCTTAAAAAATTAGCTAACTAGATAACTACCCAGCTAAAAAGCTGATTTAAATAGTAAGCTGCCTTGCTAGCTTGCTGACTTAACCAGCTAGATAACTAGTTAGCTTAATCGTTATATAATGTGTTAGCTAGGTGACTTAATCATCTGACTTGTCTCATTAGCTAATGAGCTTGCTAGCTGACTCATCCAGCTGACTTACCTCGTTAGCTATCTAGCTAGCTAGCTGACCATCCAGCTTACTTAACTCGTTAGCTAGCTAGCTAACTAGCCTACTCAACCAGATTACTCAACCCGTTTGCTAACTAGCTAGCTAGCTGACTCACCCAGCGGACTTAACCCATTAGTTATCTAGCTAAATACCTGCCGCAACCTGCCAACATAAACCTTTAGGTAACTAGCTATCTAGTTGTCTTAACCAGCTAACTAAATTAGAAGTTGACTTAACTAGATGACTTAGCTAGCTGACTTAACTACTTAGCTAGCTGACTTAACTGACTGACTTAACTAGTTAGCTAGCTGACTTAACTATGTGAATTAAATAGTTAGCCTACTAACTAGCTGAATAATGATCTGACTTAATTAATTAGCCAACTATTTAGGTAGCAGACTTAAGTAGCTGACTTAAATAATTAGCTAAACAGTGAGCAAGTTGACTTAACTAGCATACTTAGCTAGCTAGCTAGTTAGCTCACTTAGGTAACTGACTTAACGAGTTGGCTAACGAGATAACTAGCTGAATTAACAAGTTGGTTAAGGAGTTAGCTATCTATTTTAACTAGTTATTAAATGAGTTAACTAGCTGACTTAGCAAGTTGGTTAACTGAGTTAGCTAGGTGACTTAACTGGTTGACTGATGAGACAGCCGACTAACTAGATGGTTTAACACATTGGCTGACTACTTGGACAATTTGTTAGCTGGCTTAACAAGTTGGCCGACTATTCGGTAGACTATTTAGCTTGCTTA
>NW_007231436.1:0-7805 GCF_000164805.1 Carlito syrichta | reverse complement strand
AAAGCAAATTAGTTTCATTATAATCTCAAAGAAATGCAAAGAAATGTAATTGATAATTTTCAATATGTTTCTTAGATCAAGAGACTCGGAGGTCAATGGAAAGACTTTACAAGCTGCATAAATTGTGGTAAAATATCTAAAATGTGTGATAAAATGTATGCTATTAGTGAGGAAGACAGCAATTTTGAAACATTTTTGCTTTTAATTTTTTTGTTTTTTTTACAACTTCAACTGATAGTCTGAGACAACCAGTTAGAAATAACTGTAATTTGACTGGCAAATCACTGAAAAACTTTGCTTTTGCAGTAACTTTTAAGAAGGCTCCAAAAAATAAAAATAAACTACTGCCTGACAAAGGTCACTATTTTGACAAAGAATGCTTTATTTTCAATATGTGTGATTTTCCTGATTTCAAATAAATTATCAAATAAACACTCTTTCTCTGATCACTTGGTCTGGAGAGGGTGGCAGGTTATCAGAATTCTTTTTATTCTCTACATGCTTTAAAAAATGCTAACTAGTGGCAACCTTTTCTATATGTGACAAGCAATATATATTCTTAAATGCTAGTGACAAGTCTAAATCAGACTGAATAAAGAAAAATGCATCAGACTAAGTGAAGGAAAAGCCAGAACTATAATTTCAGGACCACCAAAAGTGTTTTACCTCACCCTTCAAGCCTTACCCTCATTGCAGAAGATTCAAAAGCAACAATCAATCTGTTCAAAATGAATTCCTTTATAGTTTGAAATCATTCATAGCAGTTTTCCTAATACAATTTTAATAGTGTCACATAGAAAGAAAGCTATATCTCTATGACATTGTGTGAAACAAATTTAAAGATTTAAAAGAAGTAATAAAGGAATTAAATGCATATCTCTATCATGCACAGGTAAAATATTTGCAAATGTGAAGCCTCCAAGCTTTTAGACTTTCATGTTATGCCAGAATTGAGAGCCTGATTCTTTTGGAAGGCTAGTAATTCAGTTTTGAATATTCAGTTTCTCTGTCAAGGAAAAGCAAGCGGCTATGATAAGCTTAATCTGTGGAACTAAACTTTTCCATCTCCCTAATAGCTTCTCTGTTAGCTTACTATCAGCTTGAATTTGCCACCATGAAAGATGATCTCCAGAAAATCACTGACAAAAATGCAAATACGTTATTAGTTGTTCCAGAGTCACCTAGTATCTTGAACATCACAAAATTTTCAGGTATGTGTCTTCAGCTTCTACTTACATTGCTGGTTGTCATTTAGAATCTCAAACAACACTAAGTTTTTAGGCACCTCTTCTGTTTCTACAAACATCACCAATTCTTCATCTAAAGAAAGTACTCATTGTGCCTGTACTTGTCTTTCATTTCTCATATTTTTAAACTGCTGATTCTATGAATGCTCATTTTTACAGCATGATTTTACAAGGTACAAAAGATAATGTCTCCCTCCAAAGCAGAAGCAGGTATTCTTACTGTCTGGTATAATTTAGATGGTGTTATTTTCTGGAGCAAAGCTTATACAAATTTACCTGTAGGAAATTATAAAATGTTTTGGTTCCCTAACTCTGTGAGTTCTGTCTACCTGAACCTTTTTCTTGGCATAACCCTCTTGAAACTTGGAAGACAAAAGGAACTGACCCAAACGTGAAGGTCATACTTGTTTTTGGTCTGGAGCAAGCAGAAGCGCCCTTGGCTTTGCACCATGAGAATTTCATTTTGCTTCACAAAGCTAAAGCAATTCTCTTCTCAGAAGAAAACGAATTGGTACATATGAACAATGCCCTGCTACAATCAGACTTGAGTTTTCTTTTTATCCATTACCTCAACCATCTAAATGAGTCAAATTATATGATACAAAAATTCCTTAGACATATTAGATCTTGCATAGTCATAATCTAAAGTCCAAACCAACTGCCTTTGTAGATTGATTTTCCTTGAGTCCCTTAAGGATGATAAAATGAGCTAAAGACATCACTGGCATTGATTCTGGTAGTCTTATAGTACTACACTGCAAGTTAGATATAAATTTTACTAATTTTTACTTGAATTTAATACATTTATTGAGAAGAGAATTTACAATGGACTAAAAACTCAATTGTTATTTTCAGTGAACTCAGTCTCTGGGAATTCCTTGAACAGCATTTATCACATTGTTTTTATTATTATTTTCTTAAAGACTGAGAAAATGTTGTAGTGTCACAGAAGAGGAAGAAATAAATTTGACATACTTTTGAATTGTAATTATAATTTGAGTTAGATACTGGTAGCAAAGGGAAAGTCAAGTTTGCCAAGTTTGTAATTACAAACAAACACAAAGATATGAAAATACTGAACATATTGGAAAGTGGTACAATATGAGGTTTATAAGGGAATAGTGGAAGTGAAATATATATTGTATCTGGATTCAGTGGGCTTTGTATGTCATGCTAATCACTTTGAATGTTATATTGTGATTAGTGGGAAATTTTTGAAGGACTTAATTCAGTTTAATGACAAGATCAGCTGTGTGTGAAAGATTATTTTTATAGCAGGATATCAGAACAAATTGAAGGAAGATATTGTAAAGACTTTCTGATGGTGTCCACTTACATACCTAAACCTGAATTGTACCCCACATCTTAAAAAAAGACTCTCTGAGAAGAAGCCATTGGAAAAGAGTTGACAAGCTGTGTGTGCTCCTGGCATAAAAACTAGCAAGTGCCCCACATACTAAGAAACGACCTTGCAATGCTCAGGGAACTGTGATAAAGAAATTTGTTATAAATTGGGGGAACAAGGATGAATGCAGAAGGTATGATATCAAAAAAGGTCTTTGAAGTTGGTGTCAGATCATATAGGGTTCTCCAGAGCACAATAAAATAAATTTGCATTATTTTCTACATGAGAGAGAAAACCATGGAAAGGGTTGATCCAGGAAGTGGCATAGTCTGATTGACATTTATGAAAGAGCACTCTTGCTGTTTTATGAATGGGATATTAGAAATCACAACACTCTTCATTAACAAGACAATAATTACAGTAGTTCAGCAGGAAAAAAATGAGAAATAAGGGCTAGACAAGACCATAACTATAAAGTTCATGTACTATCTGATGGAATCAGGTACTATGCAGTTACAGCCCATGACTATCATGGGAACTGGTGGTCTCGGATGGCCACACCTATAAATATTTCAAGAACAATTAGAAACATAAAGAGTGCAAGTGAAAGCTCTTGTTGCGTGTGTGTGTTTGCGTGTGTGTTTGTTTATTTTATTACCAGTGTGCCAACTGAAACACACCTGTCGGCAAGGTTGAGCCCCTGGCTTTCATGTTATCCATCACTATACTTCGATGACAAAGCTAGTTGCTATCTAATTTATGATGTGTTCCCCTTTACAAGGAAAAGCAGGGCATTAAGGCACAAAACAGCCTCAGGTCTCAGCTGATACCATCTCAAAAATCAAAAATGGACTAATAACATTTAACCTAAAAAGAAAAAGAGCTTAAAGTCTTAACACCTTCTCTCCCAGAAACTTTTTGCTCCCAGTGGAAATAAATCACATTCTCTCCCTAAAACTTCGGCATTTCATAGAGAAAGTGTTACAAATAAGAACTTTCAAAGAAAAAGAGGAGAGTAGATTACAAAAAATAAAAACCAGGAAAATTAAAACTAAGTGTAGGTACAATGAGAGCCTTCTTTGGATGAAGCACTGGCTGTCTCTATGTTTTCTATAAAAACATCCTTGAAAAGATTGTCTGGAACAAAAACCTCACTGATTCCTCTGGTCTCTAGAGATATATGAATCCTAAAGGCCCATGAAAAATTATCTTCAAAATATACATGATTTCTAACAGAACCTATTCTGTTCCTTTTGTCTGCATTTCTCTTTTCTATCCCTGTACATCTAGATATCTCCTCACTACTCAGATCTCAGGTTAAATGGAAGTTACTTGCTCCTCTCAAATAGTACCTTCATTTCTATGATTCTACTATTCTCTGTCATCATGTTTATTTCTTTCAAGCTACTTACCATATTATAAAATGGCATTGTTTTGTTGATTTGTACTAAAACAAATATTAAAATATAAACGTTGTAAATGTAGAAGTCTGGTCATTCTTGTCCCCACTGTATTTCCATTGCCTAGAACAATATCTTATACATAGGGATCTCTTAAAAACAAAATAAACACAACCAGCTACTCAACCAAACAAATAAAAAAAATTAAAGGATTGTTGAGTTAACTCAAATAGTACAACATTAAGGTATTGAAGAGATAGTAAATTGTGGCTGTAGATGAGGTAAAATGACTAAAAGAGTCCATCTAGGCATTTTCAGGACATACATTACAAAACATTCGTAAAAACCTGGGATGTAGTAAATATTACTCACTGTAGCAATTATCGCATATTTTCAAAAAACAGTAATTGATTTCCATTAATGGATGCCACATTATTTTACTTCATGGATACAGGTATATTTCATTAAAATTCAAGATGGACATTTTTTTAACCAAAACAAAATCCACAATTTTTTAACCATAAAATGAATTACATAAAACCAAGGACCAAATCTATACTTCATATCCATCTTCCCTTCCCTTCCCTTCCCTGCTCTGCCCTGCCCTGCCCTTCCCCTTTTTCTGAGTTGTAGTCTCACTCTGTCGCCCAGACTAGTGCAGTGGCACGCTTCTGGCCACCGCAGCCTTGACCTGCTGGGCTCCGGCGATCCTTCCGCCTCAGCCTTCCAAGTAGCTGGAACCAAGCACGACCACACCCGGCTAATTTTTTGATTTATTGTAGTGATGAGGTCTCGCCAAGTTGCCCAGGCGGGTCTCGCACCTGCGGGCTGAGGCAATCCACTCACCTCAGCTTTCCAAAGCACAGGATTACAGGCTGAGCCACCGAGTCCAGCTGCTTTTGTTTTTAATCTCCAGAATGAATCCCAATGTCTGACACAGAATGTGTAATTGGTAAATATTTGTTTGATCAATAAATTATTTTAAATAATTATTTAAGCCTGATATAGTCATAGTGACTGCCTTTATGCTCTGTAATGCTTCAAATGCAGGCTTAGTTTGGTTGGAATACTGTCCAAATGAACTGATCATTTTCTTGAACACTTTAGTAAGTAAATTACAAATTGTAAATTTTATCTTAGCAAGTAAAATATAAATCACTCTTAGAATAAGCTTGAGGTTTTATCTGATGACCTCTCCAAGGTTGACCTGAAGTCAATCTACTTGTACTCTGGGGCTGTGGATACTAGCTTTCCAGGTTCTCTCTCTCTGGGTTCCAGCACCTCATGTTCCTAGGAGTACTTCAAATCTCCCTTCTCCAAAGAACAACTCCTGTATCATAAGTGTTAATGACTGTGGCTTAAGATGTAATTTCTCTAAGAGATTTATGATTTTATAAGACTTCAAAAGTGGTGTAATTAAAAGAAATTCTAAAGGCCTAAGACAAAGAAAAATTATTAGATATTTAGTCTGGACATATACACAAGTAAAAACTTAAGGATTAAGATGATCTACTATGTTTCTAAAATGTGCATAATTTAAATGGTACTGTACTTCATTCTGTAAATAAGACTTTATAAGGCTTAGGAATCAGATGTATATGCCCACATGGCTTTATAGGGATATCCAATGTTTTGGATAAATCTTTTTCTTCTCATTCATCTGATTGATAAGTTCATGTGTTGAAATCTGGTTCAAGCTAGCCCTAATGTTTACTACTTTGAGCTGTTGTTAAATAGAATTTTTGTTGTGACCTGATATGATGCCTTTAAATTTCTTTCTTTTTTTTAAATTTCTATTTATTTATTTTAAAGATATGGGGTACAATTCAGGATTAGGTAGATGAGAGGTCACTATACAGGTAAAATTCAGGGCCCCCTTTGGACCCCACCTCACCTGATTTGAGATCAGGTACCCGTATTGATGTTATGTGCTGTTACCCCCTCTATGGCAGCAGTCTGCTACTGTCAAGCTCTTTTTTATAGTATTATGATAAATACTCAGGGCTCACTTATAAGTGAGCACCTGTGATAACTCAGCCTTTTGTTTCTGTGATACATCACTGAGTATGGTAGACTCTAAATCCATCTAAGTTGCGTGAAGTCCATAATTATGCCCTTCTTTATATGCAGTATTCCATCATGTATATGTAACACATTTTTTATTCAGCCCCCTTTCAATGGGCTTCATGATTGGTCCCATACGTTTGCTGCAATAATGCTGCAATAAACATGCAGTGATTTGAGTTTCTCTAGGTATATTCCCAGAAGGAGGATTGCTCATATGGAAGGTCAATTTTTAGATCTTTTAGGAATTGCCGTACTGTCTTCCTCAGAGGTTTTACTAGTTTACACTGCCATCAACAGTATAGACGTGTTCAATTTTCCTTGCATCCTCTCAAGCATTATTGATGATGGCCATCCTGACTGGAGTTAGTGGTATCTCAGTGTGGTTTTAATTTTCATTTCTTTGATGATTAGTGAGATGCCTTTAAATTTCAAATTATGTACAAATCAACCCCTTTCCTTTATCCACCCTCTCCTCATGGTAAAAATAAAAAAAATGCTTTCACAAAAAAGCAAATGGTAAGTATAGACAGAGAGAAAGCAACTTCATTGTTATAAATCAGTAATATGTGAATCAATCTTAAAACTTTATATCTTGAGAACAACAGAAGAAAAATGTGTAGTGCAAATCTTCTATTCTAAAGATCTCTGGTGAGATTTATAAAACTGCTTTTATTTTCTTTTTTTAAGGTTAAGAAAAAAGTTTATTTAAAAGTAAGTTAGAGAGGGGGCGCGGCAAGATGGCGACCGGGCAACCCGGCGTCTGAAGCCGTCTGCAAGGGAGATCTGCAGTGGGTCTCTGACTCTCACCCCGGGGGGCTGGGGACCCCAGCATTGCAGCCTGCTCTTCAGACAGATATCGGCCATCACCACTGCTGGAACATTGCAACGACTGGACAGTTTTACTGCATTGCACTGTCCTGCTGCCGCCGCAGCCCCTGCCCCCACCGGCGCTCCTGTCACCACCACCACGGCCTCTGGGATGGGTAGCTCATCACAACCTGGCCCGAGGAGATCCACACCAAACCACTTCAGGGAAGATCTGCTGGGATTGCTGCCACCGCTCCTGCGTCCGAGACTGTCCTGCCCGCCCGGCGTGGGGCTCCTGTTGCCTGCTCAGAGGCAGGCAGCCATCTTGTTCCTGTCTGGCCCCACCCCCTCTGGGGCAAGCAGATGAGATAGCACCACCTGCTGGCGATTCAAGGTAACAACACCAAAACGGGAGAAACAAGCTTGATAAAGACATAGACCAAACTGCTGAAGGAAGGTTAATCTGAACTGTCCTTCACAACAGATCAGGGGAACTGACCCTAACTGCAAACTAATTTACCAGCTTGAAAAGAAAATGAGAAATCAGACCTGAAAGGACATTGGACTTAAACGAAATGTCTCTGAGTGTGCTTCATTGATTCTATTAGTTTAATGACTTAATTCTATTCCTACTGTATTGTTCCCTTCTTTCTCTTTTCCTTTTCCTTTTCTTCTCTTTTCTTCTCTCTGTAAACCATGTCTTTGTATAGAGGAACAGCACACTAATAAGGTGGTTGGATAGCTGGTATGTTAGCATCACTATATGTTTTATTTTTGTTTGTATGAGAGTTGGTTCGACTGTAGCTGTGGTCTATTGTTTTTATCTGTTTCAGTATAGGCCTCTCTCTCTATTTGTTGGCACACTCATTTGTTTCCCCCCTTACTCCTCTATCTCTCCACTCCCCTCTTCAACCCACTATCTGCTCCATTCTCTCCCCT
>NW_007231435.1:32959-42716 GCF_000164805.1 Carlito syrichta | reverse complement strand
AAAACTTAGCTGGGCATGGTAGCATGTGCCTGTAGTTCCAGTTACTTGGCAGTATGAGGCGGCAAGGATCTCTGGAACCCAGCAGGTCTATGCTGGGGAGGCTGGGAGTGTGCCACAGCACTCCAGCCTGGGCAACAAAGTGAGACTTCACTTAAAAAAGAAAAAATAGAAACAGGGCTTTCTAGATACTTTTCAATACAAGAGCACTTTTGTGACCCAAGTCTTTTTCTATGCTACTTTTCAGAAAGGAATTACATTGCTCAGCCATAGAGCACTTGATGTGTTCTGGAATAGTTACTTCTTTCATAAGTATGAACCCAATTATAAGTTCCATTTTGCCACTTTCCTAAGGAAGCATTGGTAATAATTAAGGATAATGACTTGGCTTAGTCATTAGCAAACCCATAGTAGTGCACTTGAGAATATTATGACATGATTGGTGTCCTCCATGGTAGTGCACTTGAGAATATTATGACATGATTGGTGTCCTCCTCTGATGTGGAAAGAACCACCCTGGAAAATATGCTATTTTTTAATCCTTCATTTAGTCACAGTTGCTTAGCTGTAGTGTTCATAAAACAAATAATACTCAGGAAGCGAATACAATCTTATATGTGTACTACATCTTACAAAATCAGGTCATTGATATTTTATCAATCTTAGCAGAGGATTTAATCTGGGAATCTGTAAATCAAATAATGTAGAAACTCAACAAAATAACTGTGGCAACACACAATGTCATTTTTCTGGCATTTCACATATTTGAGGTCTTTACTGGTATTTCTTTATACTCAAAAGCATAGTAGCTAACATGCATTTGGCACTTAGGTGTGTGCCAAGCAGCACGCAGTTACCTGAGTAACCTGAGTTACCTCACTTAATCCTTACTATAATCCTATGTGAAAATTTAATACAGCTACAGGGAGAAATAAAAAAATCTACTATTAGAGTAAGAAATTTCAAGATTTTATTTTTTTGAGTTGGAGTCTCACTCTGTTGCCCATGCTGAAGTGCAATGGGACAATCATGGCCACCCCAGCATCAACCTACTGGGCTCCAGGGATCCTTCTGCCTCAGCCTTCCAAATAGCCGGACCTACAGGCATACAGTACCAAGTCCAACTAATTTTTGATGTATTGTAGAGACGAGGTCTTATCAAGTTGCCCAGGTGGGTCTCGAACCCATGGGCTCAGGCAATCCACTCGCCTTGGCTTCCCAAAGTGCTGGAATTGCAGGCTGAGCCACCGAACCCAGTCAGTTCTTTTTTTTTTTTTAGTATTCTATAAATCCCCTACAAGTTATTGTGTTCTGAGATAAATCTTACTATTCTACTGTTCTATACTTTTAATGATAGAAATAATTTAGAAACTAGAACGTTTGATGCTATTTAAGTACCTTGATTATTTCAGACATCTGTGAGATAACTGAAATCTAATTGTGGAATTTTGTGTTTGTCATGTCTCAGAGACCCATCACCATCAAGATGGAAATCATACTGATGAGGTCATCTGAAACTTTATGAGATAAGAAAGAGAGAGAGAGAGAGAGAGAGAGTTACAGTGGTTTAGGGGATGGTAGTGGTGATATTGTTTACTTGAATAGCCCAGTCCTTCACAATAGTGTAGTTATTTTTATATATACAATTATTACTGATATCAGCATTTTTATGAAAAGACCTATTAAGTACTCTCTGAAAGAAACATGTCATTTTTGTATGATAAAACAATTTATTTGTAAAGCAGAGTATAATAGAGTTTATTACGATTCACATTTTTTAGTATTTGTTTACACTGCAAAATTATCCAAAGATAACATTTTACTATGTAGTTTTACTTGTAACTTGACAAGAATTATATGAAAAAAAATAATAAAAGGAGAAAAGACTGGGTGTATTTGTTACTTGGCTGGATTTATGTATTTCTTGCTGTATTTTCATCATGTGCTCGAAATTTTCAATTAAAATATTATATTTATTTAAAGGCTAAATTCAGGGAAATGATGCTACTGTGCTAAAAAAAAAACAGCATTAGCGTTGGAATTCCTTACTCTTCTACTGTCATCTGGCAATTGTAAATCAAATAAGGTAGAAATTCAACAAAATAATTGTGGTGAAGCACAATGCCCATTTTTCTGGCATTTCACATATTTGGGGTCTTTACTGGAATTTCTTTATGATCAAAAGCATAATAGCTAACATGTATTAAGCACTTAGGTGTATGCCAAGCACTGAGTTACCTGAGTAACTTGAGTTACCTCACTTAGTCCTTACTACAATCCTATGTGAAAATTTTATACAGCTACAGGGAGAAATCGAAAATTTATCAGAGTAACAGATTTCAAGATATATTTTCTCAATCAAAGATAGAGAAATTTCACCAAAAAACTCAATGAAGATACAGGCAACGTGAGCAACACACTAACAAGTTTCATTTAATTGTCATATGTAAGCTTTTTCAATCAGGAGTTAGAGAATTCATAAATCAAGTCTAAAACATGCTCTTGATTTCACAGACAAAGAAACTGAGGCATGAGAAGCTTAATAACTTGCCAGAAAACCAAGTTAGTACATGCATAAACCCAGATAGTTGAGTCCACATGACTATCACCCTTATTATCTGTCTACATGGCTAAAAAGCAAAGAACTGAATTTTAATGAGATCATGTTAAAAATAATCAGGAGAAGTGAACTAGAGATTAAACTAAATTTATCTTTTGAAGCAAAGATGTTGGACAATTGAGATTAACCAATTGACATGTATGTCACCTATAAAGCTAGACTGAGAAGAAAATAATTTAAACCACACTTTAAAAGTAGATTATAACAGTTGCCAAATGTCTAAATAGCAAAAGCAAAACAAGAATGGCATAGTTTGAATTATTGTCTTAAATTAATTCCTTTTAATAATTCAGCGTTATTGGTCATGTTTAGGACCTGTGTATTAAGTAGAAAGACATTCACTGGTATTTCACAGTCACATCAAATCCTTTATTTCCAAAACTGAACTCAAAAACACACCCTCTCACTTGCTCCTTCATCTGCTGATCTCTGTCTTAGTCTTTCACACTACTACCCACCAATACATTACATATGTTAGAAATTTGGATATCACCCATTAAAAGTTAGAAACCTGGGTGGCATATATGAAAACTTGGAAACCTAGGTGACATATATGAAAACTTAGAACCTGGGTGACATCCGTGAAAAGTTAGAAACATGGGAGTCATCTATAAAATCTCCTTCACCGTCTATCTTTGATAAATTTAAATGAATTTCTTGAATGAAGTATCATGTTAACCGTAATATTTTAATGCCCAGTAATTAATATGGTGATAGTCAGAGAGGGTTTAAAAACAAACACTCTGCTGGTGTTTTCTAATGTATTTTGGTTTCTGGCCACACTATTCCATTCCCATACAAGGTTTTGTTGTGTTTTGTGCAGTTTGGTGGTGGTGATTGTGGTGAACCTGATTATATTCAGGCAGATCCACTGTAGAATAACTGAGATGCTTTGCCTCTCCACGAAGGCACTGTGCATGTTGGTAAATACAGCATATTGCCTTTGGCACACACACTCTCAGCAGTGTTGCAGTGTTGCCCTCTTTAATTATGTCTCCTGGGAAAAAATTTGTTTCTTAGCAAGGCAGCTTTCCTAATCAAAGACTTCCTGGGTCTCCAGTAATAAGAAACTCAAATGTTTCAACCTAAAACATTAATTGGGCATGTATTTTAATCTCCTTTAGGGTTCAAGAAACTCTAAATGTTACACATAAGAAAATATTTCATGAGGGACAAAAGGAAGATTTCACACATTTTGATCCCTTTTTATTTAAGAAAAATTACAAGTAAACCACAAGCATCAGTATTAAAGCTTAAATAATTTTTCTCTTTACTTTGAAATTAATGCTTCTTCCCTGATATTTTAATTATCATTATTTTTCATTCGTACCTTTGTCTAGGTATGAAAAATTGTGTATGGTTAAAAGATAGAGGAAGATGCCTTGAACAGGTAAACAGGAGACCTAAATTCCAATAGAATAATTAGAGTAAGATTAATCCCACCCCACAATCTCCCACTCCAGGGAGGTAGGTAACAGAAAAAGAGAAGGATTATGGCTTGAACTCCAGGAAAGACCATTATTAAGGGGGCAGAAGAGGAAGAAAAAATTAGCTGGGAACAGTGCAACAAGAGACAAAAAGCAGGGTTTGTTTGTTTGTTTGTGCTTGGCATGGAGGGTTAAAGGACAGCTTCAGGTTTCAGGGTAGGAAATGTAATTAACATGGTTATGCCACAAGTTTAAATTTAGAAATGTCTATCTTTCAAATATGGCATCTATTCTACAAATTTGTATAACTATAATGAGATTATAAATCCACTTATTCCATCTCACCTATCTGACTTCTCCATTTTTTAGAACTACTATTATCTCAAAGTTAAAATCTTCATGTCATCCCTGATTAATTCATTCCCACCTACTTATCCAGCACATCTCTAGATCTTGGTTTGTTTTATTTTTTTTTTTTTTTTTCCTGGTTCTTTTAAATCCCTCCCTTCCTAACATCTCAGCTAACCAACATCCTAGCACAGGCCTCAATGTTTATGCCTCACACTTACATCATTCCATAATTACATTTTGCAAGCCAACCTTACATGAGCTTCCTCCAAATACCATTTCTGACATGTTTTAATAGTTAGTGTTTACATCCTTACTATGCTAAATGTGCTATTTCATTTAATTCTTATAACCCATTTTATACTTTGCAAATAAGAAAATTGATCTCTAGAGAGTTTGAATAACTCACCCAAGTAACTATGTAGAAAGGTGTGTCTAAATCCAAAACCTGAGCCCTTATCTACTGTTGCATTATATATCCTGTGGCCATGTATAAATAAGACTCGAATAACCAGTCTCCAGGAGATAAAACTGGGTAAATTAGTCCAAAAGTCCATTAATGTCACCCAATGGACAAACATTTATCCAAGATATATATATACTTTTGGCTTTTTCTTCCTCTTTATTTCATATTCCCACCATAATAATGACTCCTTTAATTTAAACTAAAAACCATAAAGGGTTCCTGAAAGGGTGACAGCAAAGGAAAAGGAGAAGTCAAAGACTTAGGGACTGGTGGGGTGGGGAATCAACGAATTGTCTTGACTGGGCTCTTGAAGTTGCTGGCGGCTTGGAGCTGCAGCTGGTATGCCATCGGATGGATCTTGAAACCGTAGAGCCTGGGCACAAACTGGTTGGCAGGTTGCTTGGGCCAGTACGCAGGATGCACCATGAAAAGCATGTGAAGGAAACCAGTGCCCAAGTAGGCGCCATCTGTGTGATGATGTCTTGATGGCTTGGGTGTGTATACATCCATGTACTTAGGGCAGTAGAGCTTCACCGTGGCTTCACCTGGGATGTCCAAAAGGCCGATGGGAAGGAAGCATTGGCTGGTTCTCACAGTAGACACGGGGGACTGTAACCAAAGTCTCCCTGCTGGTACTTTTCCAGCATCTGGGCGATGCCACGGTTGATGAGGATGTAGCGGGTGTGGATCAACCCATAAAGCATCTCAGCTGCCTTCTCAATCAGGTCACTTTCGTTGGGGTTGTCTTCCAGTTCTTTATCAGGTTCCAGGACCAAGATCATGTCTAGAGCTTGTCGATAGTGAGACACCTGCGCATTGAGTCCAGTAAGATTAAATTTGTCCTGGAGGTAGTCTTCATCCACTTCACAGAAGAATTCATTGCCACGGAGCCCACAGAATCAAGAAATCTTATCCAGCAAGTCTAAAACATGCTCTTGATTTCACAGACAAAGAAAGTGAGGCTGCTCATCCTCACGTCAGTGGTTGGACGGGGATCAGGACTGGGGTAGGGGAGGGGAGTCACTACTTCCAGGGAATGGCTACAGCGCAGGCCGTAGACTCAACCGCCGCAGGTGAAGTGGGGCGGGAGGAATGGAAACTCTATCCAAGATTTTTTTTTTTTTTTTTTGAGTTGGCGTCTCACTCTGTCGCCCAGACTGGAGTGCAGTGGCCGCTCCCGGCCACCGCAGCCTCGACCTGCTGGGCTCTGGCGATCCTTCCACCTCAGCCTTCCGAGTAGCCAGAATTACAGGCGTGTGCTACCACGCCCGGCTGATTTTTTGATTTATTGTAGAGATGAGGTCTCGCTGCCCAGGCGGGTCTCGAACCCGCGGGCTCAGGCCATCCACTCACCTCAGCCTCCCAAAGGCGCGGGATTACAGGCTGAGCCACCAAGCCCGGCTATCCAAGATTTTTAAGCAGAGGCTGGAGAGACAGGCACATGACCATGTTCTGCTGTACTAAATGGTTCTGATAGACAAATAATGATTGGATTAGAGAGATTTGAATCTGGAGCCATCCTTGGTACCGCTGGTGCCGGGGCAGTGAGCCCTACAGGAGCCGTTGCCTTCACTGCATGGTATATTCTTACTGAGTTTATCTGCTTCCCAGACTTCCTTCTAGACACCCTTCTATTGCCACCTTCCTGGAGGAGAACTGAGTCTCTCCACACTCTTACATCCTCTTCTGGAAAGACTTTGGGTATTGCAAGCCTGCCATGTGGTGCAGACCGTTGTGCAGTGATTCTCATTCTCACAAAATCTTGCTGAGGTGTTTCTGCCACCATTCCAAAGATGAAGAAGGTTCACAGCGTCGATGTCACTTGCTGCTCTAGATTGCATCTGAAGCATGTTCCTGTTACCAGTGCTTGGTACCTAGTAAATGCTCAATAAATGTGCAACGAGTGAATTAATTACCTTTGCCTGTTCATATGTTTTGTTTAATTGAAAAGATTTAAGACACCTGGATAACAGGAATTATGCTTTCCATGGCTTTGTACCCAGCAATGTGTATTGTTCACAGCAAATAAAAGTACTTTATTTATTTTACAGGCTTTAGTGTTATGTTGTTTTCCTCTTCTGAATGCAAGATACTTTAGAGTAGACTTTTAAGTGGTTATTTTTTTGCCAGAAATCTGTAGGACACCAGGCTCTCTTGGGAGACTATTTCTACCCTAGAATTATATGCTGTCTATACACTAGATAACTACTGTACCTGGTAGAATGGAAGTGATGGAAGTAGAGAGGAAACAGGGCTTTCAACTTTTATTGAACTTTGACTATGTAACAGGCGCTATGCCATGCACCTTATAGGTAATAGCCCACTTTATTCTCCTATACCTTATAGCATAGGTATTATTTTTATCCTCATTTTATCTCTGAATACAGAAAGTACAGAAAGGTTAGGTAAGTGACTCCAGGATTACACAACTAATGGCAGAGCTAGAATTTGAACCCAGGCACCATAGCTTAAGAGTGTGTGTTTATTCACTCAATTCATAAGCACTTTTATACCTTAGTGTAGATCAGGTATGATTTTAGGCTCTAATGTTGCAGTGAATGTATACTTAATGATTGTACCGTAAGAGGCTTAGTCGGGGTATTCACTGATTGATATATAGAAGTAGACATATGATATTGGTGGTTGAGTCATTTCAGTGAAAAGAATGACTTCTCTAAAGCACCGTTTTTAGTTTTCAGATTTTACATGCTATACCAATTCATCTTCAACTAAATGAAAACAATTGCAAAGTGACTAGGAAATAGTCAATTATTGTTTGAGCTGCCAAGCTTCAGGAATTAGCATTCTAGAATTTGCAAAAATGTTAAGTCAGAAAAAAATAAGTTCTAAAACATCATTTCAA
Source organism: Carlito syrichta (assembly GCF_000164805.1). Lineage (NCBI taxonomy): Eukaryota > Metazoa > Chordata > Mammalia > Primates > Tarsiidae > Carlito > Carlito syrichta. The sequence continues at coordinate 34,995 of NW_007231435.1, read as the reverse complement.
TGGCTTTTGAAAATCTGCCAGATATTAATAATTGTGTTATAATATAAATTTTGAAATCTTAGAATTTTAGAGCTGGATGGGAACTTTGGAATCATCTGTACCACTACCTGCCTCCTACCAGCAGTGTCCAGACATTTTAAAAACAAGATTTTTGACAAATGTTCTTTTAACATTTGCACCATCAACAGAAACAGTCATAGATTTCTTTATACGATCACAGAACTTTGTGCCTATAGCTACTAAAATATTTGGACATCTAGCCAATGCAATTAATCCAGCAGGATTTCTTGTCACCCTTTCCTGGCTCTTTCTCATGCCTACATTTGAGGAATTTGCTTGATATTTTGAAGCTATTCCTTTAGGTATTCCTCCAGTATGTGACTGAAGCAGCACTGGAGTATCTTCAGGCTTCTAGAGCAGGGCTTGAGAAATTTGTTCCGGGGCCTCTGTTGGACTCGGTGACTTTCCAGAGGGTCAGCTTAAGGAGTGTTGCTGAATCTGTGGTGCATTCCCAGTCCTGGAAAGCTGGCTTAATTCTGCTTTATAAAAGAACAGTAAATGGCCCCCTCCAGAGGGACTTCAGAGGTTGTATATTCCATTCTTTTACCCACACCATATCACCTGTCTTAAAAGAATGGGCATCGGTAGTTAAACTAATTGGCAATTCTTCTCTGACTTGACAATGGATGGCATTTAGGACTGAACCTAAGGCTTGCATTTGTTGTTTTAGGGTAAGATTTCCTAATTCCTTTAAGTCTTCCTGTATGCCCTTAATGAGAAGGGGTGGCCGCCCATAAAGAATTTTATTTATTTTTTATTTTATTTTATTTTTTTTGAGTTGAAGTCTCACTCTGTCACCCAGACTGGAGTGCAGTGGCGGCTCCCGGCCACCGCAGCCTCAACCTGCTGGGTTCCAGCGATCCTTCCGCCTCAGCCTTCCAAGTAGCTGGAATTACAGGCATGCACTACCACGCCTGGCTGATTTTGTGATTTTATTGTAGAGATGAGGTCTTGCTGCCCAGGTGGGTCGCGAACCCACGGGCTCAGGCAATCCACTCACCTCAGCCTCCCAAAGGCATAAAGAATTTTAAAAGGCGAGAAGCCTGTTTAATTCATTTGAAGGCCTGTTTCTGGGTCTCTTCCCATAGCAGGGGCTCCTGTTCACCTCCCTTTGAGGTTTCATAGAGGGATTTCATCATGATAGAGAAGTTAGGTACTTAAATTCTATAGACTAGTATAGGAACAGGACCACCCTTAGGGTTCTTTTCTCTTTTCTTACAGTTGTTGGTTGGGTCCTTCCTTTCTTCAATTTTTAGCAGCACTTACTCCTCTGGGATGTTTGTTTTTCTTGGTCCAGTAAGTTTCTAGGGAAGTAAGCTTATAAACTGTGATTAAAATTTGTCCCAAATGGACAACACATTTCCTTATGAACATTTATGCTTGTGGCTCTATTCCCTCCAGAGGTATAGGAAAAAGGTCTACCATTAAACAATTTCGAAGTTTTAACGAATCCCATTTCAGAGACTTGGATCCTGAGACTTGGATGCAATACCAAATACCTATGTTTAGTTTACTTGTGTCTCCAAAGGAGTTCTAGTGATTATTATGCTAAACCGCAAATTGAAAGATTGTACTGTCCTAGTCCTACATCTTATGGAGTTTTCTTTGGATTTGCCAAGGGATGGGATAGGTTGCCACTCGGCCTGCAGTAGAAATGTTTCAATGTCTTTTAAAACCTACCTATAGGAAATTTATCTATGTCTAGCCTGTGCTAGCTACCCTGCCTCAATGATTCATTCTTTAGATATTTTCTGATCCCATAATCATATGGGGTGCTGAGGGGTGAAGGTCCATTTTCTGCAATTTCTTCAGAGCTGATAATGGGCATAGTCCTGCCTAGCCAGAGATCAAAAATCTCTCCTGGTCTGACTCCCTGTCCAGATTTGTTTCAGCAGTGGCATTGTGTGCAGGCACTAACTGGAATTCTTGCATGACTGTTATGTGGGCATGAAATTACTGGATTCTGGCTCAATAAA
>NW_007231435.1:32354-32939 GCF_000164805.1 Carlito syrichta | reverse complement strand
ATCAGCACAAGGGCTAAAAACTTAGCTTCAGTATTAATTAAGAAATTAATTTGGATGCCAGCCACATTCATATAGACCAAGGGTTTCTCTGAGGTGATAGCAAACAGAGCACTGGGCTGGGTCGTGCCCCTCTTCCTTCAATCAGCAGCCATTATCACCAAGCTAGGTGTTCCCCCTCCCCTTCAAGAGAGGCCACACCTTCTCTTTCAGTGGCTTTTTAGTCCAGATGTTGGACAAGGTCCTGGGGGCTTAGGCCATTAAGAACAATTGTGCTTTTAGTGCCCAGATTGACCACATTCATAGCAGCTGATACCATCCCCCTTAGCAGATTTATCCTTATCAGGCCTCTTTGGGTGACTGGAGCTTTGCCTTTAGTGGCAACTGCCAGTAGGTTTGTTTACCTTTCCTCTGACTGGTGGTCATTTTGGAGTCCTTCTCCTTTTTTGTTTTTTCCTTAATGTTTCAGTTTCTAAGAACTTCAGAAGCTTTCTATAATTGAGAGTTTGGTATTCAGAGTCCTGAGTAAAGCCTCTGGAGTTTGGTATTTAATATTCTATAGGATATAATCTTGTTTGCAAAGTAGTG
>NW_007231435.1:18758-32334 GCF_000164805.1 Carlito syrichta | reverse complement strand
GGGGTGAGGTCCGTTTTCTGCAATTTCTTCAGAGCTGATAATGGGCGTAGTCCTGCCTAGCCAGAGATCAAAAATCTCTCCTGGTCTGACTCCCTGTCCAGATTTGTTTCAGCAGTGGCATTGTGTGCAGGCACTAACTGGAATTCTTGCATGACTGTTATGTGGGCATGAAATTACTGGATTCTGGCTCAATAAAATGAATAAAGTCAGGCATACATTTTGACAATTACAGGTAGTGGCTGATTACCTTTTGTACAAAAGCTACAAGGCCTGAAGTTGTTAGCATAACTTAAATGATAAACTTTAATTTCTGTGGCTTTATTACAAGTACCAGCCTTTGGAGTTTTTAATGTATTTCTGGACTATAATGGTAGCCTGACAGATTGTTTTAGACTGTAATTTGAACTAGGCACTCAAGTAAATTTTATATAAAATTCGAAGGGAAATCTGAAAATGTTTGAAGAGTTGCATCCAGAAAAGACTTTATTATGCCTAGATTGTTGATTTCTTTCGAATATATATATTTTTTTCATAAACTTTTCTTATACCATTTTTGGCATGCTTATACTATTTTATTTTTGTTCTTTACCCCCTTTTAAAAAATTCTCAGATAACTATCTACTTTATTATAGGACAGAAATTTACCAATAAGATCTCTTCTTGATAAAAAAAAAATTTTTTTTTCTTATATTCCTCTTTTTTTCCTTACTAAAACCTTATTTGTACACTAACAATCTTTTTATACTTTTCCTTTGCTTTTTACTTTCCTTTTTATTTATTCACAGATAACCTTTTACAATCATAATTTGAATTCACCTTTTAGTAACTGTTAGGTGAAACATTTAAGTTTTGGAACACCTTTAATTCCCGCTAGAAAGCAGGTTTTAGGAGAAAAGTTCAGTATCAGCACAAGGGCTAAAAACTTAGCTTCAGTATTAATTAAGAAATTAATTTGGATGCCAACCACATTCATATAGACCAAGGGTTTCTCTGAGGTGATGGCAAACAGAGCACTGGGCTGGGCCGTGCCCTCTTCCTTCAATCAGCAGCCATTATCACCAAGCTAGGTGTTCCCCCTCCCCTTCAAGAGAGGCCACACCTTCTCTTTCAGTGGCTTTTTAGTCCAGATGTTGGACAAGGTCCTGGGGGCTTAGGCCATTAAGAACAATTGTGCTTTTAGTGCCCAGATTGACCACATTCATAGCAGCATAAGAATAACCAGAGTTAGCCGGGCTCAGTGGCTCAGCCTGTAATCCCGCACCTTTGGGAGGCTGAGGTGAGTGGATTGCCTGAGCCCGCGGGTTTGAGACCCACCTGGGCAGTGAGACCTCATCTCTACAATAAATCAAAAAATCAGCCAGGTGTGGTAGCACATGCCTGTAATTCTGGCTACTCGGAAGGCTGAGGTGGAAGGATCGCCGGAGCCCAGCAGGTGAGGCTGTGGTGGCTGGGAGCGGCCACTGCACTCCAGTCTGAGCGACAGAATGAGACTCCAACTCAAAAAAAAAAAAGCCATAAACAGCAATGCCAGGAATCGCTAGAACCCTGATGACTTCTTCCAAGCTGAGTGTTCTCAGCCCTTCTTGAAGCCCTCTTTTTTGTTCTATGACTTTCCAGTGATGCCTACAAAATGGCCTGGTACGAACCCTTTTTAGAGTGAACAGACCACAAAATATGTAAAATCATCTGTTTCTACTTATTCCTAATTATGAACAGGCAAAATTGTCAAAAATCCTCATGAATTACTAAACAGTAGCCTTAGTTGTAAGACGTGGACAATTAAGTGAGAGTGATTAGGTCTCACTCTATGCTCCACAGAGTGTGCCTTGTACTTGACCTGTTCCTTACTGAACTTGCAAGGTGACTTAATCAGGTGGGAATGACCAGTTCCCGTGCCTTATTAAGTCTTGCAAAGTATTCAGCATTTAAAGCTTTACCAGTTTTTTAAAGGGTATGCTAGTCAGACATAGCCAAAAAAGCAAGCATTAGTGTTATCTAGCATTACAATTTAAAGTAGGGACTTAGCATACATTATATGACTTTAAGAGATTTCCCAACAGTTTTACAGGAGCAAGTAGTTGATTAGGATCTTAGGCAAGGCCTAAACCTTTAGAAACAGACTTACTTTCAACTAACCTGGCTTCTAGCATTTGAAAACAAGAACAATCTATTCAGTCCCTTAGTTGCCAGAGAAAGATTACAAAATTTTCTACAAGGCTGGCATTAACTTGCACTGAGTTAGCAAAGGCTAAATAGCATATAAGAGACATTTCTATGTTTCTTTGCAGGTGCATTAGAATGAACTTCCTTCAGAATTTATGAAGGAGAACATAGGCTAAGGAAGGGAGTGGGTGTGGTCCCGGGAAAGAATTCAAGATAACCAGTAGCACTTCACATGCGTAGCAGGCAATTTTCCCACAATCTTAACAACAAAAGGCAGGAATTTTAACAGTGCCAACGGGTTGGGAGAAACACCATACAAATACAGGGAGGGAAACATAAAATGACATAAAGAAACAGCTGCCAATCAAGTTTTTAAAAGACGACATGTCTCATCAAACAAAGCACAATAACTCAACCACCTCCTTAGCAGATTCAAAACAACAGACACACACAAACAAGAGAATGAGGGATATGGGAAACATCTGTTTCGTTCCTCTCCAGCCATACTCCTTGTGAAGATATCTCAGATACCTCTTAGCAATTGGCAGGTTGGTACACCCCCAACGCAGACTTACTTTATGTGGAGCCCTCCCACCATCCGTTTCATTCACACACAATCACACAGCACATTCTTCAACCCTCTGCCCTAATCCTAGGAGTCCATGGGTTCATCTTCAGACAGTGTTGCCTTCCACTGCCTTTCAGCCCTTTCCTTCAGGCTGAAGATTACTAGCAGACTCCAGGAGGTGATCAAGCTCCCCTTCTGCCATCCGTTGGCAGGTCTATGCAAAGGCCCTTATTTCTACCCTTTCTGTCGGGCGGTCTTTCTGTCCTTTCCGTCAGGTGGTCATCCTTATGCCAGTTCCTCGTCTCTTGGGTCCATGTTGTGCTTTCGTGGTCTGAGCTTCAGTGCACCAGGAGGGGCCTCCCTCCTACGTATCAAAAGGTCCATTGCACACCAGGCGAGATTGCCCTTCCTGTCATCCTGGAGGTTGCACCCCAATGACAAAAGAAGTGGAACACAACGTCTCCAAACTCTCCTTTCCTGGCCAGTGCACCAGAATAATGAAGCAGGAAGACAGAGAGGTCATGACACCGAGACTATTATAGAAGTGGTAATTTTATTTATGCCAGCAGACTCGGCGGTCTAATGCTCCCAGGCCAAACCCCCAGAAAGGGAGAAGAGGGGTCTTATACCTTTGTTTAGGTAAAGGAAGGGAGTCCTGTTGAGCGATTACACATTTTCTGTGGAATTGACAAGGTTGTACTCAACAAAATCAGATTTTCAAAGAACAAATAGTTTCCAGGAAACGCAGGACAAGTAGGGGCTGTAAACTGTCCACTTCAAAAGGGGGGGATTTGGATGAGTCTGTGAATTGGTCACTCTTTTGCATTTCCAAGAAAACCATTCTCTGCTATTTGGCTTTCCCAAGCAAAAACTTGTCTGGCAGGTTTTCTGAGCTTGCTGATTGATCTCTGAAAGGGAATACTTTTAACTGCTATCAGTTCCCTCTCTGCCACAATGGCAAGTCTATCACCACATATGGCAAGAGGGGTGTCTGGTTGAGGCATGAGAGATGAAGGGAGGAAAGACTAAAGGAAATGCTGACAAAAAGATGCCAAACTCTGAAAAATATTTTAAGATGGTTTATTCGGGCCAACCTGGGGACCTAGACATATGACATATATCTCCAGAAGGTCCTGAGAATGTATGCCCACTGTTGTTGAATGGTATCTTGGTTATATAAAATTTAGGAGAATAGAATTTACAAGAAACCATAAATCAACACATGTGAGATTACGCTGGTTCTTTCCAGGGAGGTGAGATGGTTCCAGGAGAGGCCCTCAGGCTATAGCTGATTTCAGATTTTCTGACTGATGACCAGTCAGCATAGTTATCTAAGAAATTGTGAAAGCAGTAAGAGAAATAGGCAACTTGAGAAAGACAAGGGAGCAGAGTGTCTTGATATGTAGATGAAGTTTCATTGTTGGTGATGGTGATGGTAGACTTTAAAGAGATCAGGTGATTGTTTTTAAAATATGCAAGAGACCCCAAAAGATAGTTGAACGGACAGACAGAGAGTGGGGAAATACTTTTTAAATCTTGTTCCTAGCCAGGCTCGGTGGCTCAGCCTGTAATCCCGCGCCTTTGGGAGGCTGAGGTGAGTGGATTGCCTGAGCCCACGGGTTCGAGACCTGCCTGGGCAGCGAGACCTCATCTCTACAATAAATCAAAAAATTAGTCGGGCGTGGTAGCGCGCGCCTGTAATTCCGGCTACTCGAAAGGCTGAGGCGGAAGGATCACGGAGCCCAGCAGGTCGAGGTTGTGGTGGCCGGGAGCGGCCACTGCACTCCAGTCTGGGCGACCAAGTGAGACTCCAACTCAAAAAAAAAAAAAAAATCTTGTTCCTAAACCTTAATACAATAATGAGAAAGTAAAAGCTATGTTCTGGAATAATGCATAATTTAGGTAAAGACTACCTTTGCCAACTTTGTCTTTTCAGAAACACAGACTTCCCAACACGACAAGTATCAACCCATTGCATACTCAATGTGTAGTGACCAGGACCACCTCCCCTCAGAGTTTTCTGCCCAGACTTCCTGGTGCCCTAAAGCCAGGCAGATTGGCAATCACGCTTGCCTAGAGTAAAGGGAATTTATAAGACCTATGACTTCATGTATTACAAAAGCTATGCAGATCGCAGGACTTGAGACAGCTCAGAAGGAGAAGTAAATGGGTATTCAATCTTCCTGTAGGTTGGGTGCCATCTGCAGGAAAATCAAGAATCCCCCAAAGCTACCTGCTGGGAATGCATAGGAGATAAAGGGAAATGCATCCTCCATTAGCTCTAAGGAATGTTATTCAGGAATTTATAGGAGCACTGGAAACCTTATCAAGCCCTTCTCTAGAGGCTGTGAGAATATGGGCAAACATTAGCGGGTCTCTGTGTCACAGGATCTCCAAGACATTTCCAGATGGTCAATGAGGAAGTCACAGCAGTCACACCTACCTGAGTGCAACAGCCCAAGGGGAAGGATTAAAGTAAAGCTGGGGCTTGAGGGGCTACGGGGCCACACTCACCTAGAGTGCAGGCCTGCTCCCTGTCTGTGGGGAGTGAAGCTTTCTTAAATAAATCTTTTTTGTTCTTACCTCTTTGTGTGTTGCAATTCTTTGCATTCCTCGGATCTCTGGGTTGCCAGTGTGCACCTCTGGCTTGTCAGTTCCGGCAGCGCTGCACCTCTCTCTCCATCCTTCCATCCCAACCTCACCCTATCTGCACCCTAACAATAGTTTTATAGGGTCATAAGATACTTTGGCTTTTCCTTCTTTATCTTCCAGAGTCAGATTGGAGAGTAAATCCTATCAAATTGAAAGTTAAGAATTTGGCAATGAAAAGGGAAAAAAAAGTCAGCTTAGTCTTCCACAGGGAAAGGGCAAGAAAGGAAAAAAGAGAGCGAGAGATCTTGCACATTATAGATGCAGATACTAGCTTATGTTATGTATCAGTGTCAATGTGATCGAGTGATCTGTTCAACCATTTCTATAATTTTCATTCAGATTTTGTTTCAATGACCCATTTGGTTGGGGATGGTAGAAGACAGAAAATAATCATGACTCCAAAATATATTCCTTATTGAAGTTCTTCTTGCTGGGATAGGAAAAGTGGTTTGCAAAAAATAGTCCTTCTTCAGCCCAGACTTGAAAGTCTAAGTGTACTCTGCTGTGTGAAATTTTTGCTCAATTATTCACAAAAGACAGAATGAGTCATCATTTAGGGAAAAAAAGGTTCTTCTTTTTGAGCCCTGTGTGGTTATTTGTGTTTAAGCCTGAGAAGTTATTGAAATTGTTTAAACTTTAAGTCAAGAAACTAATTCTTAAGAGTTAGATTCCTGGTTGCAAGAAAGATAATTTTTACTTGAGTATTTCTGTATTAATACCTTGCAAGACAGAAAACCTCATTGTAGCCTAATTTGCAAACTCCTAGGCCTGTATAGTTGCTGTGGATATTGATGATTTTGAACATTGAAGAGGTACATGGGAATTATGTAATATAAAAGACAGTACTTAAGCTTACAGTTGACCATAGCAGCAACTTCCAAATGTTTCAAGTAATTTGTGAACACTATCATACAGGACTCTACAAAGTCACTTCAGGGATTTCTGAGTCCCCTGATAGTGTTCAAGTCCTCTCTAACAGAACAGATTAACCACCACAGGAGACCACTGGTGATCTGCTGTCTGCACCAAGTATCATTGCTTTTACTGGGCATTGGCATTGACATAGGCTCTATTTTAGTGGTTCTTCAGTAGTATTCAGTTTAATCCTGAATTTAGATTGATAGGGGTTAAAATGTAGAAAATGTAGAATCTGTCTTTGTAGATTTTTTTTTTTTTTTTTTTTTTTTGAGTTGAGTCTCACTCAGTCACCCAGGCTGCAGTGCAGTGGCACACTCACAGCCACTGCAACCTTGACCTGCTGGGCTTAGGGAATCCTTCCACCTCAGCCTTCCAAGTAGCTGGAACTACAGGTGTGCATCACCATGCCCAGCTAATGTTTTGATTCATTGTAGAGACAAGGTCTTGCAAAGTTGCCCAGGCTGGTCTTGAACCCTTGGGCTTAGGCAATCGTCCCACTTCCACCTCCTAAAGTGCTAGGATTACAAGCATGAACCCACCTCATGTAGCAAGACACTATGTTTTAAATGAGCTACCCAGTGCTGAATTCTAGACCTGGGACTTCCTTATTTATTTTTTTCTTTTTCTTTTTTTGAGTTGGAATCTCATTCCGTCACCCAGGCTGGAGTGTAGTGGCATGCTCATGGCCACTGCAGCTTCAATCTGCTGGGCTTAGGTGATCCTTCGGCTTCAGCCTTCCAAGTATCTGGAACTACAAGCACACACCACCAGGTGGGGCAAATTTTTTGATTTACTATGGAGATGAAGTCTTGCCAAGTTTCCCGGGCTGATCTCAAACCCCTGGGCTCAGGCAATGCTCTCACCTCCACCTCCCAAAGAGCTAGGATTACAGGTATGAGCCACCATGCCCAGCCGACTTCTTCATTTTATAAATGAGAACCTAATCATTTCTCCATCTGCCAGCTTTTGGAATCAAGTTACCTTTCTTGCACTACATCTCATGCTTGTTCATTTTGACCTTCAAATGACAAGTAGTGTAACTTGAGATCTACAGCAATATCTGTCCTTTTGGGCCATGGCTCATCTCTGTTTCATGCCAAAAGGGCAATCTTAGAATTCAGTCACAGGAATAGTAAATTGTGGTCTTATATCTTGGTTTTTTTTTGTGTTTTTTTTAAAAGCCTAGTTGATGTTGCCCAGGTTAAAACTGTGGGTCTTTTTTGTTGTTGTTATTATTAATCTCTCATTTTTATAAAGTTACACTATTTTAAAGCCCTAGTAAATGTTTCTCTTTTTACTGAATTAATCCTTGTGTCACTTAGGGTTCTCCAGAGAAAAATCAGAACTAATACATATAAGAGAGAGAGAGAGAGATTTGTTTTTAAGAATTGGTTAATGTATGAAGAACAAAATCATGAACCTTGCAGCAACTTGGATGGACTTAGAGTCTATAATACTGAGTGATCTTTCACAGAAACAAAGAACTGAGTATCACATGTTCTTACTCATAAGCGGACATGGAATAATACCATAAGAAAAGAATTGACAGTAGCGGGGAACTGCAGGGGTGGGGGGGCAGGGAGGTGGGATTGGCAGTAATGGGAATCTGCCTGGGGAAGGGAGGCACACCTCATCAACAAGGGTACCTGCATAATGAATGTTTGCATACATAACCCTGAATTGTACCCCATATCTTTAAAATAAAAAAATTTTAAGTTAAAAGAAAAAAAAAGAATTGACTAGTGTGATGGCAAATTTAAAATCTTTAGAGCAGACTAAAAATTCAGGTAGGATTGATATGTTTTACAGTTTTGAGGTAGAATTCCTTCTTCTCCAGGAAACCTCAGTCTTTGCTCCTATGGCCTTCAACTGATTGAACGAGGCCCACCCACATTATCAAGAGTAATTTCCATAAATTAAGGTCAATTGATTGAAGATATTAATCATATCTGCAAAACACCTCTACAGCAACATCCAGACTGCTATTTGCCCAAAAGGATGGACACCACACCCTAGCCAAGTTGACACATAAATCTAATCATCAGAATGCCTTTCTGGGGTCCCTTTCCTCAGCAGTTGCTTAACAAACCGCTTTCTTAAATACGTGTTTATTTACTTCATTCAGATTTCATCTCTACGGTTCTGTCAAGCAATATCATAAAATTAGCAGTCTCGTACACATTTTCATCAACTCCCTTCAAAAAACGTGTGGTCTTTCACGGAAAGAAGGAGTGCTGGAACATATTAATGAAGAAGTCATTTTTTTCCATGAGAGGAATACAGAAAGAGGACAGATTTAAATTAGAAGATGAAGTGCTATAGTCAGAATTTCCATTGCTAATAGATTGTGTTTTAAAGACTAGGTGTGATTAGTTTTAAAAACTTGATTTTTAAAACTTACCTCAGTAGCTTTAGGGGGCACAAATAGTTTTTGGTTACAAGGAAGAATCATTGTACAGTGGCAAAGAAGTCTGGGTTTTAAATGTACTCACCACTCCCACCTGTTCCCATTGTAACTGATAGGTGTTATTTTATGCCTCCACCCATCCCTTCCTTCCCCTTTTTGGGTTTCCAATGCCCCTGATATCATTCTATACGCTTTTTCAGCTCCCTAGTTTAAATCCCACTTGTGAGAACATGCTGTGTTTGGTTTCTGTTCCTGCATTAACTCACTTAGGATAATGTTCTCCAATACCATCCAGGTTGTTGCAAAAGACAGTATTTCATTCTTTTTTTATGACTGAATAGTATTCCATGGTATGTATACATATACCACCTTTTCATTATCCACTGACCAGCCGAGGGACATTTATGTTGATTCCACATCTTTGGAATTTTGAATTGTGCCGCAGTAAACATATGAGTGCAGGTGTGTTTTTGTTTTTGTTTTTGTTTTAAAAATAATTTCCTCTGTTCCTTTGGGTTGATACCTAGTGGTCGGATTGATGTATTGAATGGTAGGTCTACTTTTTAGTTTGTTGAGAAATCATCATACCAATTTCCATGGTGGGTGTGCTGTGTATAACCATTGTATAAACCTGCCAGCAGTATATAAGCATTCCCTTTTCACCTTATCTGTGCCAACATCTATTGTTTTTTGATTTTTTACTAAAGTTCATGATGATTGGTATAAGGTGGTATCTCATTGTGGTTTTAACTTGTATTTCCCTGATGATTATTGATGTTGAGAATTTTCTTCTATATTTGTTGGCCATATGTATATTTTCTTTTGAGAGATGTCTGCTCATGTCCTTTGTCCACTTTTAATTTTAGTTTTTTAATGTTTATTTATTTGAGTTAGAGTCTCACTCTGTCACCCAGGCTGGAGTGCAGTCTCATACACATTTTCATCATGCTTACAGTCACTGCAGCCTCAACCTGCTGGACTCAGGCAATCCTTCCATATTGGCCTTACAAGTAGCTGGAAGCACAGGCATGTGCCTCCATGCCCAGCTATTTCCAACCCCCCCGTTTTGTTATAGATAATCCGTCTCACCAAGTTGCCCAGGCTGTTCTTGAATCCTGGGCTCATGCAATCCTCTCTCTTCTGCTTCCCTAAGTGCTGGGATTACAGGCATGTGCCACCACACCTGGCAGTCATTTGCCCACTTTTTAATGGGTCATTTGCTTTTTTCTTGCTGGTTTGCTTGAATTCTTTATAAATTCTGGATATTATTTTTTTTGTATAGTTTGCAAAATATCTTCTCCCATTCTGTAGGTTGCATATTTACTCTGCTGATATTTTCTTTTCCTGTGCAGAAGCTTTTAAATTAAATCCCACTTATTTTTGTTTTTGATGTGATTAATTTTGAGGTCTTAGCCATAAATTCTTTGCCTAAGCCAATGTCCAGAAGAATTTTTCCCAGCTTTTCCTCTAGGATTTTTATGTGATATTTAAGACTTTAAGCCATCCTGAGTTAATTTTTGTATATGGGGAGACATAGTGATCAAGTTTAATTTTTCTGCATGTAGCTATTCAATTTTCCTAGCACTATTTGTAGAACAGGTTGTCCTTTCTCCACTGTATGTTTTTGTCTGCTTTGTCAAAGATCAGTTGGTTGTAGGTATTTGGGGTTATTTCTGGATTCTCTATTCTGTTCCATGTCTGCTCTTGTAACAGTACCTTGCTGTTGAAAACTGATTTTGAACAAATAAATGGTGGTTAATTATTCATCACATAAGCCACTTTTAATTCATAGTACACATGAGGTATTGTCCTAATAGTTTAGTATAATATGTTTACATATTTCATATTTACATATATAATAATGTTTTAAAAAATACATTTGGATTGTCTATCTTGGGAACTGTATATATATTATTTCACCGATACACTATTTATTTCCCACTCAACTGTAAGTGCTATGAAGGTAAATTCTATATATTATTCATTATTATTTCTGCAGTATTAGCCAATGCCTAGTACAAAGCAAATATTCAATCAATAAATTCAGTAAGTGGTATGCTTACTAAATCAGTGAATTCAGTATGAGGGATCATAAAAAAATTCATGGAAAATGTGTATTATGAAAAAACTATGCATGTATTTCAATTTTTTTTTTGCACAAAAATAAGTTTGTATCAACTTGCTGTGCTATGTCTGAACGGGATCTAGTTTGAGGCACTAGGAAGGATAAGACATATGTTTGAAAAAAAGCCCCTATCAGTGCAATATAAGTTCCACGAAAATTGAAGAAAGCACAAACATCAAGTTTATGGAAAAGCTTAGATGGAGAAATAGTGAACTCATTGATGCTTTATGAAAAGTTAGGGGGACAATGCTCCAGATAAATCATCAGTTTGCAAAAAAAAATAACTTGGTCTGGTTCAAGGTGGCTTACTTGAAGCATTTAGTGCACATCTCCCTCATGAAGAGAAATCAGAATAGTGAGTAAATATCAATACTCCAAGCTGTTTGCTTAAGAGCATATACCATGATTCATCATAAAAGGGATAGGACTCAGAAAGCAGAGAAAAGCAAAGCTGAACAGCCTGCCAAACTGGGTCCTGAACAAAGTCTCGTGTGGCCTCCCAACACAGTGAAAGGGCAAGTGGGAGACTCCCAGAAACCCACAATATTGCCACAAACTCTTGTAATCCTAGTCACAGAAGAGCCCCTGCAACTTCCTGGGCCCCAAGATCAACAGAGAAACTTGTTTAATGACTGTGCAGAGGCACTGCTCAAGGCCACATGGAACCCTGCAGATTGTCGATCCTTGCACAGCTTGGCTAGATGCTGCCACCGCACCAAGTAGGAAGACCTGGCATTCCTGTGAGAGTTAATCATCAGAAGCCACTCGCTAGTCCTTTGTGGTGGCCACCACCACTGCCACTTCTGCTGGCTCTACTCCTGTCACCCCCAGGCAGGCCAGGGAGACAACAGACAAACTGGGTGCTTGTTTGTGCACTATACGTAGGAGCAGTGAGCAGTCTGTGGGCCCTTCGTCTCCCCATCTCAGCAGCTTCCCAGCAGACGGGGATTGCCTGCTTTACACACACAATGCAGTGACCTCACACCCACCTGAACACAGAGGCCAAGCCTCAATGTTCCTCTGGGAGCTCAATTGCCAGAGGTTGCTGGCAAGTCCTTTGCAGCTGCCACGGCCATCTCTAGCTCTTACTTTTAAGTGCCATCTACTGGTCTGCAGCCTGAACTACAACACCAAACAAAAAAACACATTTCTCTAACAAGCAATGCTAGAGGTAGTCACCACAGGATCCCACCGGCAACCAAGGAACCTGTACAGAGCGGTGGCCTTCTGAACGTAGCCAGGAGCAAAGCCAGTTGACCATATTCAACACACGTCACAGCCATACCCACAAGGGAAAAAAGAATAAACCAAAAGATGAACAATCCCATCAACAGTAAATTCAAAGAAATAAAAAGGAAGCATCAACCCACTCAGAAGAAAAGGAATCGACACAAGCATTCTGGCAACACAAAAAGCCAGTGTGTTTTACTGCCTCCAAATGTGCACATCAGCTCCTGAGCACTGAATCTTGACCAGATGGAATGTTCAAAATGACATATACAGGATTCAGAATAGGGATGGCAAAGAAACTCGATATGATCCAAGAGAAAATGGAAACTCAAAACAAAGGAGTAACAAAAACAATCCAGGAGTTTAAAGTTGAATGGCCATTCTAAGAAAAAGTCAAACTGAACTTTTGGACTTGGAGAATTTATTACAGAAATTTCAAAATACAGTCTCAATCTTTAACAACAGACTAGAGCAAGCAGAAAATAATTTTTTAAAGCTTGAAGACTGATCCATGTAATCGACATAGAAGACAAATATAAAGAAAAAGAATTTTTGTTGATCAACTAAATGAATAAAGCCTGCAGGAAATGTGGGATTTTTTTTCTTTTGCTTTTTTTGTCTGAGTCTCACTCTGTCACCCAGGCTGGAGTGCAGTGGCATGATCACAGCTACTGCAGCCTCAACCTGCTGGGCTCAGGCGATCCTTTCACCTTAGCCTTTCAAGTAGCTGGAAATACAGGTGTGTGCCACCATAATCACTAATTTTTTGGCTTATTGTAGAGATGAGGTCTAGCCACATTGCCCAGGCTGAGCTCAAATCCCTGGGTTCAGGCAATTCCCTTACCTCTGCCTTCCAAAGTGCTGGGATTATAGGAGTGAGCCACCACACCCAGAAGAAATTGAGATTTTGTAAAGAGACCAAACCCACGACTCACTGGTATTCCTGAGAGAAAGAACAACCTAGAACCTCTTTTGAGGCTAGCACTAAAATTTATTTGTCTTGTTCAAAATAGTTTCTAGGATGATGCTTCTTTAAATGCTAAATGTAAATTTTGAAATAGACCTCTAAATGCTAAATACAAATTTTGAAATATGCTCATCATGTATAGATGTTTTAATAAGATAGAATATATAGATTTCTTTCTTTCTTTCTTTTGAGTTGGAGTCTCATTCTGTCACCCAGGCTAGAGTGCAGTGGCACACTCATGGCCACTGCAGCCTCGACCTGCAGGGCTCAGGTGATACTTCCACCTCAGTCTTCCAAGTAGCTGCAACTACAGGCATGCACCACCATGTCCAGCTAATTTTTGATTTATTGTAGAGATGAGGTCTCGCCAAGTTGTCCAGGCTGTTCTTGAATCTGTGGGCTCAGGCAATCCTCTCACCTTGGCCTCCTAAATTGCTGGGATTGTAGGCATGAGCCACCACGCCCAGCAGACTATAGATGTTTTTAAAAAATATCTAGCCGGGCTCGGTGGCTCAGCCTGTAATCCCGCGCCTTTGGGAGGCTGAG
>NW_007231435.1:17798-18670 GCF_000164805.1 Carlito syrichta | reverse complement strand
AAAAAAAAAAAAAAAAAATATCTATAGGTGGTAAGCAGAACTTGTTAACCACCTTTTCAACAGTCATCCCTCTTATATTCCTTGCCCCAGTTATTTTAATAGTAATAGGATAGTAACAGGCTCATGAAAGACAGGCTCGTCTCCACAAATTCATTGTGATTGATTTAAACCAGTATTAGCAGCCCCATTCTTCTTTACCTATGGTTGGTTTGGAAGAGGCATGTGATGCCATCCTGTCAATGAAACATAATGGAAAGATAACTGGAATTCCTGAAAAGGCTCTTTCTATTTCACAAGGGAAGAATATAAGGACTCCCTTTTCCTCCTTTCCTTTGGACCTCCTTGAATGGGTCCAGCCCCTTGCTGGGCCATGAGATTTCCTTGAAGGAGAGACGGATAGGAGAAAGATGAAAATATTATACTCGGACACCTGCTTCCTGAACAGATGACAATTTAATGTTAGTTAACACAGAGTTTTTATACCATTCATAAAGGGGCAAGACAAAGAAAATTCCTTCACGTACATATGCTTTAAAAGTTACCACCATCTAGCGGTCTTTAGAAGAAACGAATAAGCCAAAAACACTATCTACTTTCAGTTAATGAGTCTTTATCATAAAGCCAAAAATGATAGTTTTAGTTCAAAGTCCCAAATTACAGTCCTTTAAATGTTTCAAGAAAGTTCCCAGGTGCACAGTTCTTCATGTAGCAGTTTTTTTTCTTTTGGGCTTTTACGACCTTCAAAGTTTTGTAATCGCCTTTCTTGTCCAGGTGTCTTCGTTACTTTTCTCTTATCCTGTAGTGTTTATTTCTAAAGAAAATTCAAAAGAAGCTTTTAATGACATTTCCCAGGCCCCCAAGGTTGCTTTCTG
>NW_007231435.1:0-17688 GCF_000164805.1 Carlito syrichta | reverse complement strand
GAACTTATAATGAATTCATAATGAACTTACTATAAACTTGTGCTTCTATAAAACCTTATGTCTAAACACTAAACTGCATAATTCTAAATCAAACAAGGAGTGAATATACTAATATCATTTTTTATTCAAGCAATATCTAGTAACTTATAACCAAGTGAAAGAAAGCATTCTTGATGTGCTTCAGAGTTTAACCCTTGCATATGTTAGAAAAGGCCAAGCGGCATAGTGGGAAAACGGGAAAATGAACCATGACATTCTCAGGTTAGGTGTGAGTACTTCACATAAACATGCCATTTTCTTCTTCCACTACTGCACAGGATTTCTTCAGCCATATCAAACAGCAAAGGTGGAAGACAGAAGGGCCTCAGCTTCCCGGGCTCATCCTGTAGCCGGGGTCTTCAGCCCACCAGGACCCTATCAATCAGGTGGACCTCCAAGGCCGGCTCCCAACACCTCCTCCTATGATGATGTCGTTTCTTGGAGCTTACAGTCATTTTGCGGTGGTGAGTGGAATGTCAAGATAATTGCAAAGAAGCATACTTAGAGCCCTGACATAGCTGGACTTCTGAACAAACCTACTTTGGAAACTCCTATTTCTGAATTTCTTGGTACGTCTAAGAAACACCACTCTTGTTTAAATCTAGATTCCAGAAATTGCACCCAAAAGAATTCAGACTGATACAGAAATGCATTAAAGTACATTTTTTGATACAAATACAAATATCTCCTAGAACAGTCCTCCTGTGGGGATCATTCCCAAATCCCCCATGAGAAATTCTAAGCAAGTTTTCCCTAGAAACACAGGATTACTACTGCTTTCTCTTTTGGTAATATGGTCTCCCACAATAGTAAACTTCAGAAGGAAGTTTGTTACCATGATAAGATGGGAAGATCTCAGAAGTTAGAATAAGCAAACATCTGAATAACATACAGACACTTTTAGAATCACCTAACATTTTCTCAGGTGAAAATATAAATTCAGATGTCTTTCTTTAGAAACAGTTTCTTTTTACTCCACAAAAACACTCAGTGTTTAAGATGGAAAAGTCATTCTCCAGATTTGCCTTCTTCCATCAGGACCAGGTTTTTTTAAGTACTTTAACTGGTGATTTGAAGAATTTCATGCCAAATAGGTTTAGAAAATGGTGAAGTTGAATCACTGAAACCAGGGTCTTCACGTGTCTCTCTAACTTTTAGCTTTGATTCTTCTCCCTACCACTTAAGTGCAGTGTCTTCAACTGATTGAATTATTTCTTACCCCTTTTCTGTCCAATGTAATGAATCTTTTGCTCAATTAGCCTTTTTTTTTTCATTATGCACTTGCTAAAGTCCCCATAACTTTAATGTTCAGAATCTATGGGTGTTTTAGGCACAGTGCTCCACTAAAGTTGTGCCCACCACTCTCCTCCAACTCCAAGTGAGCTCCGGAATAGAGGACGGACACGTAAGGAATTTAGAGGCACATATTCTACGCAGGCTCATCTTCCTTTGAGGCAGCCTTGAACGTGTCTTCCTTCCTTTCCTTCCTATTGGTAGAAAATAATAAACTGAATGCCTTAAACCACTAAAAATGATTTTCAATCTTTCTTTCATGACTGGAAAAAAGCAAATTATAGGACTACCAATCATGAGAACTCTAATAATAGATCTTCTAACTGTATGCTTATAGATAATTTATTGAATGTTGTGCCTTAGTTTTCTGATCTATAGAGTATGGGAGGAAATTCTTTCCATGGTTTCTTTCTCTGTGTTAATAGCATCACTGACAATAAATTAAATTTATTATTTTCCCTGACCATGTCTAAAGACATCTCAGCTATCAACCTTTTGTATCCAAAAAGTTCCTGAGTTATGACATATTGATGGCATAGCTGTCTCCCAAGATACTCTCCAGAACTTTCCTCAGAGTGGAGCAGTCAAACACCAGTGTTTCTTTGTGTTTATATATCTTTACTTCATCTACATTAGCTTTCCTCCTTATAATGCTATAGTCATGCTGTGGAACTTATTCCAGAGTAACAGGAATAGTGTGTACATAGTTACTTTTTACAAAATACTCGCTTGTATTATTCAGAGTTCAATTATGATCTTGACTTGCCTCAATTTTATCATCTCAAGAATGCAAACTATTCTGAGTTCTGCATTCCCTCTCCTTATGGTGTCTGTTTCTCTATGAGGTCTCCTTAACCTTTATAGTTTAAAAAATAAATTGACCAACTTAATTCATTATATTTTTAATAACTTATCATTTCCGTTTCCAATGCAATAGATTCTATTTCTGATAAAAATTACTCCTCGACAGGAGCAATCATATTTTCTCTATGAGTCTAAGGGCATTCATAGAGATTAAATGGAATAATATACATAATAGTATTTGTTCCATAACTTTATACTTTTTCATAGTCAAAACATGATTACATATAATATTAGTATATTAGTTGTGAACTAAACCCAACCATTTTTATTCTTTCATTTTGATCGGAGACTGACTTTTGGAATCAGAAGAGCTCCGAATTTCATTTCATGCCCTGCCATTTCCTAGGTGTGTGACCTTGAACAAGTTATTTAATCATTTTAGACGCTCTCTCAAAAATAAAAATATTACTGCTTTTGCTAGGATTAAAAACAATGAACAATAAAATAGAGTACAAAGTGCTTGATGTAATCCCTATCTTGGGATGTTAATGAGACTTACAAGTATATTGTGAATCCAAGATCAAGATCAAGGTGCTGAGAGAAAAAAAGTACCCCCCAAAACAAGTATCCTTATTACACCACATACTTATCATATTGCACCTGCTTTTCTTTTATTTAGCTGACATCCCTTTTAATCCAGTTCTTACACTTACCAAAGCACTCTTTATCTTGTCATTTCCCCACTCAAAAACTTCAGTGGCTAGCCATGGCCTATGGAATAAAACCTGAATTCCTCAACCTATTTCTCTGAGAACCTGGACAACCTAACTCTATCACCTACCTTCTCTTTCACAACTTTTCTGCACAAACCCTCCGGATTACTAGACTTCTTCTCTCCTTACCCACATCTAAATCTGTTTATAAAATCCTGACCCAATTAGGAAGTGTTTCTTGAGGACTCTTGTCCATAATTATCTTTCCTTTTCTAAACTCAGGTAGTTACTAAGTGTTGCTGAGCTGGCTATCGAATATTTTTATTTACCACATACATTTGTACTGCAATGGCTTCACTTACTAGGTATTGAATCACTTCCTCACTTTAGCACCTGTTTCTTCATGTTTCTATTCTTCCCCTCTATGAGCCCATCATCCTTTCCTGGCCTGGACCCTACAATTGGTCCTCTAGACGACACTCTCCACAATACTCCAGTTCTTTGCATTAACTTCTTTTTCCATTTTCTAGCAAAATTTATACTCTAAATCTACTTTCTTTTTCATGCCCAGTCCCAGAGTGCTGAGCATGGTTGGAGAGAAATCTGAAACCATGGAGACTGGTCTTCAGCTGCAGTAGAAAACTTCGGCACCGCCTGATGAACCTTTTGTTATTCTTGGTCATCTTCTTCTCCCATCTCTATCAGCCATCATTCCAAATTTGTATCATTCTCAAGCACCCTTCTCTACTTCAAGCCCTCACTCTTGCAAAATCAGCTTGCTTCCAACTTCATAGAAAACATGGAGGCCATCAGTCATAACCTTCTTTGACTCTCTCTACCCATCCCAATATAAATACACAAATATACATTTACCATTCGTTATCTGCTTCCCTCCAGTCTCTGAAGATCAAGTGTCTACCTACAATCTGGTCAAGACCAACTGCTTCACCAGGGTTTTAGGTCTGTTTCCAATCTAGTCATTCTAGAACCTTGCTTCCTCAATTATTTTCACTCTCTTTTCTCTGCTTCTCTATGGATTCCTTCTTCATAGCCTATAAGAATAGTCAAGATTTTCTGCAACCTTAATCACTTAAATTTTCTTGATCCTGCATCCCCCTTTCTCTATTAATATTTCAGAACTCTTCATCTGCATCCTCCATTCTAATTTCTTCCTAATCTGCTGCACTTGACTTTAAGTAGCAATCAACTAAAACCACTCTCATTATGGTATCTAAAGACTTTCTATTTTGAAAATCAACTTCACAATTTAAAGTCTTAGATTAGTAGAATTTTCTATATAAAATATCAATTTTAATATATATTTAAAGAGAGAGTCGGAGTCTCATTCAGTTGTCCAGGCTGGAGTGCAGTTGCACAATCACGGCTCACCTCAGCCTTGACCTCCTAGCCTCAGGCGATCCTTTGGCCTCAATCTCTTGAGTAGCTGAGATTATGGTCATGAGTCACCATGCCCAGCTAATCTGTGGGGTTATTTGGTTTTTTTGTTTTTGTACAGACTAGGTCTCATTATGTTGCCCAGGATGGTCTCAAATTCCTGGGTTCAAGCAATCCTCCCACCTTGGCCTCCCAAAGTGCTAGGATTATAGGTGTGAGTCACTGTGCTTGACCTGCATTTTATATTTTTATCATTTCAATTTTATGTATTTCCTCTACCTTAGACTTTACCTTGCTAAACTCTTTGAATAATAATTTATTAATGATGTTCAGTATGAGCTAATTGCTCGATATATATTTCTTACAGTGATTCTGAAAGGTGATTATGCATCTCATTTTATGTAGAAAACTGAGGCTTAGAAAGGTTAAGTCACTTGCTTAGGGTGTGGAAGTGGCAGAGCCATGGTTGACACCATGGTGTGTTCCCTTCTAAAGTCTTCTTCCTCCTATGTTTATGGATGGTAGAAGGGACCCTTTCTCCCAAAATGTCACCCATGGTCACTCCTGTGTCCGATACCCACTTCATGCTTCCATTGTGTTCTGCACATGTCTCTATCATTTTACTGAGCACATTATGTCCTCAGCTGTTTGTGTCTTCCTCTGTATTCAGAGGTTTACCCATTGCAGACAGATTCATACCTTAGTTGTTGTTAGGCTAAGTGCCAGTATATACATTTTTAAATGTTTCTTGATGATAGACAACAGCTCTGCACTTCATATCCCCCAAATCATGATGTGGGTGGGATCCTGTCTGTAATGATATTGTTCATTCTGTTATTTGAGTGAATAAAAGATTTCTTCACAAACATCCACAGGCCTCATAATGACAGGTACATTTTTTAAGACCTTTTACTGAACACAATTCTTGCTGGATCTCCCTTCCTTGATTTGTCTACTTGCCACAATAGAATGTATTTTATATCTATTATATTAGTGATAGTGTGCAGGGAAGAAAAGCTTTAGAGTGAATCACCACAAGGAAAGATGGTCTTCGGATAAATGAAAGTTTTCTCTATTTTTTTTTTCTTTTTCTTTTTTGAGTCAGAGTCTCACTCTGTCACTCAGAGGGAGTGCAGTGGCATACGCACGGCCACTGCAACCTCGACCTGCTGGGCTCAGGTGATCCTTCCACCTCATCCTTCCAGGTAGGTAGAACTACAGGCATGTGCCACCATGCCTGGCTAATTTTTCTTGATTCATTGTAGAGACGAAGTCCTGTCTCACCAAGTTGCCCAAGCTGGTCTCGGAACTCTAGGGTCAGGCAAACCTCTCAACTCAGCCTCCCATAGTGGTGGGATTGCAGGAGTGAACCCCTGTGCCCAGCCCTCTGTCTTTTTCTTATTTATCCTTTGAAGGAATCCCTTATTTGTGTCTCTTAGAGATTAATTTTGTAAACTAAGGACTTCCTATATACCAAGGGTTTTCTTCCCTTAAGGAAATAGTCTACCCTCTTTCCTATCCTCAGTGTGCAGGAAGCAGAGCAATAACCACTGAGGGTCTAGGGATCTTATTGATGGCCTGGGTATCTTCCAAGCTCTGGGATCTCTAGCAACCTATGAACTGAACTCCCTTGACTTGGATCTTAATGCTCTGGGGTGCTATGAAAACCCATAGAAAGCAGCACCTCACAGCAGGCAAGATCAAATGGATTGCATGTATAATTGGTGGACTTCCTGTCTTTTCCTATGTAGACACAGTTATTTATGCATTTGGATCTTTGCTGATGAATAAGAATACCAAGACTGTGATCCGAACAGCCTGGATAGCCATATTCATACATTTCTGGTCTTTATGGGCAAGTCATTCTTTCTTGGGTTGCGATTGAAAATTTTATCATTGTCTTTTCACTGGCAGAGCATTTTTCCTCTCACTCACTCCAAATTTTTATAAGTGTGGCACTGAATGTCCTATTTATTTTGAGACAGAGACCAAAGTGCATTGCTTCTCCATCAGCTATGCTAAGCAAGGGGTAATACAGCAGTGTATATTGGGATAAACTGATAAAACAGCCATGGCTGGTGATGTGACTCCATTTCCCGAATATGATATGCACCTTGGACCAAAGGACTGTCTTCTTTAGAAACCAGGCATGCAAATATGCATGCAAACATGTCCCTGCTAGCTGGCGGCTTGGCCTCTTTTACACCACACACACCCTTTGGCATGGGTCATAGTGGTGGATGCACTGAGACATTGGCTAGCAGAGGGCTTGCCCTTGGGCTGGCAGAGTCCTTATCTTTCTGAGCAACCCCTGCTTACCCGCTGTGTGAACCCACTTGAACAGAGCTACGTGTCTTGACCTAGCAGCGAACCCATTTGCACACAGTGCAAATGAAACAGAGTGCTTTCCTCACAAATCCACCCACGGCTCATCAGGAGAGAGACACGGGGCAAGACTGGGAAATGCAAGCCAAGTTCCTCTAAATAGAACACACAGAGTCACCACTATGATGTTCAAGGAAATGGAGCAGAAGATGGGTCAGGCACAGCCTTCAGCTAGACAGCCAGCTATGCAGTAGCACAGAGCATTCCAAGCTGTCCAAGGGAACAGGACCTGGAGAGAAATGATGTTAAAATAAATTTTTTAAAGAAATAGACTTTATTGTTTCAGAGCACTTTTAGATTCACAGTAAAAATGAGCAGAAGGTACAAAGAGCTCCCATCTGTCCCCTGTCCCCCATATGCACAGCCATCCTATTTTCAACATCCCCCCACTATGGTTGTACATTTGTTACAACTGACGAACCTGCATGGACTCATCATTATCACCCTACTTTTTTCCAATGGATTCTTTTCAACTTATAAGAGCAGAAGTTACATTTGATCTTAGCCAAAAGTCCAAGAAGCGATAATAGACTCTTTTAACAATTCTTTAGTGACTTGGATTTCTTTAGGTTTGGGAAGAGAGAATGAGATAGAACTAGCTTTTCCTCCAACTTTAGTCTTGATAGATTTTTCTGCCCTTGTAATTTACAACCAGCCCTGACTGAGTACCCATGACAGGATCCTAGTCTGTTTCCCTGAACTCCTGTATAACTTAAAGGTCCTGCTGCTTGATTTAGCACAGCTACAATGTTTACTGCTGTTTTATGTGCATTAGTCTTGGCTTTTCAGATCATTCATTAGCTCTTCAGGACAGGAACCATTTCCCAGTGCTGAGTTCACAAAGGCTTCCCATATAATCTGTGCTGATATACAGTGGAAGTTTGTTTATTTGGGAGTATAAACACCAGAGGGAGGCATCCAGACACTTGGGATAGTTCTGAAAGAATCTTACTATCGATGATCATCCATTTTGTAATCATGTTGCCCCAGTAACAAAAGGATAGTCTCCTTTAGGGCATGGCAATAGTATATTATGCCAGGATGCGGAAATGGAAGATGGGTCCTAGTGGCCCAAGCTACATGATCCAGATAGCATGGTGGGGTTCGTAGTAGACATATGAAAAATGACTTTGTCAGAAGCTGTTTGATGTTATGAAAATCTTATAAATTGCATGGAACAGGGTCGTTTACTCCAGAGGAAGAAATATTTCAGGAGTATAGTCAAGATGATTTGTAGTGGAAAACGTAGCTAAAGCCAGCAGAGGACATTGATGGATGTTTTTTTTGAGCCAGAGTCTCACTCTGTCACCCCGGCTGGAGGGCAGTGGCATGCTCACGGCCACTGCAGCCTTGACCTGCTGGGCTCAGGCGATCCTTCCACTTCAGCCTTCCAAGTAGCTGAAAGTACATGCGTGCACCACCGCACCCGGCTTATTTTTTTTTAATTTATTTGTTACAGAGATGAGGTTTCGCATGTTGCCCAGGCTGGTCTCGAACCCATGGACTTAGGCAATCCTCTCGCCTCTGCTTCCCAAAGTGCTGAGATTACAAGGGTGAGCTACCATGCCCAGTGGATCTTTCCAAAGATCACTTCTGATGGTAACTTTTGTCACATTCCTACCCAGAAGTCAATTCAAATTTCCAGAAAAAACCAATATCCATAACATATGTTTTCCTTATCATTTTAAAAGAAAATGAATATTTAGTGCTAATTTTGATTTCCATGTATGTATTATGATAAATATATTCATTGTGTTATGGTATTAAATATTTGGACTATTTATATGATTTGTTTTCATTTCCAGAGAAAACTCAGTAGTTTTAAATGACTAGAATTGGTTATGGATTCTAAACACATCCTTCAGTTAATTTGTGCTACAAAAGATTGCATTTTACTTAATTGTTACTATACTTTATATACTATTTTTGTAGCATTGCATTATAGGCTAAAGGTTTTTTTAATTTTTTGTAATTTTAAAGTGAAGACTGCTAAACTTCAGGAATATCTAACCTGGACACAGTAAAGTCTCTGACATTATGGGTAAATCCTATAATCTAGTTGTATGTTTATCAGTAGACTTAATAATTATTTAGTCACCACCTCTAAAATGTTTTACACTATCAACTTAATTGGGTTATCTTAAATCAGAAATTCAGGACTTGTTCTAGGCACATTTTCCCGAGTTAACTCTATGTCCAATTGTCCAGTTCTGTCAGTTCAAATTCCTAAATACTCCTCCCATCTTCCCATCTCTCTTCTTTTGTGTAGACCCAGACTAATATAATGCTCTATATGTTTCCTTCATAGCACTTGTAGTAGCCTTTACCCTCTGTGGGAGTGGATGTTGGGTCTGCTTAGTTCCCTACTTTTCCTTTATTCTTAGCAGAGTGCCAAACAAGTAATGCATATTGAATGATAATTTGATGAATAAACAAAAGTCTTAGCTAGTCTGAATTATTAGGAATTCTGAATTAGTAAACCTTACCATATCATACTGAATTAAGCATTACCAATAATTTATTTGAGGCCGTGACTGTCTAGGTTGTAAGCAATGCTCTAGAAATTGTTGTATGTGCCCAGATTGCCTACTTTATAGATGCATTGCACTCTTTGGTTATGGTTTTCAAGGTTTATGTTTTCTGAAACAAATGGTGTTGACTCGAAATGACCATTGTTTCAAAGTTGTGGGCAATGATATTTTCTCTAAAAAGAAGACAAGAGTGGCAACTGGTATCTATTTTGAGACAGACAATGAAGTAATGACATAACAACTGTGCTATCTTTAATCCAGGAAAAAGGTAATAATAAATTAAACACAGCTGTGCTAGCATCATGAAACTCTATCCTGTAGGTCAAGTCAAACTGAAGACAGAATTATAGGGGTCTGTGGAAGGCCTGGAAGTTTGACTCATTTGCCTCCTGTCCTTCCCAATCCTGTGAAGGGTAGCTTGGAGGAAAGTTTCAAAGGCAGAGGCCACTAAATAAATGAACTTTTCTAGTATTCAGATTTGAGATCCAAAAGGGAACCCCAGGGATGTTCAAAATAACCTGTCATTGTCATTTGTATTTTCTATGGCCATTTCTTCTTTAAAAAGCTTCCTTATAAATTTTGTCCTTTTTTTTTTTTTTTTTATAGATGTTACATTCTTTTCCCCCTGGACTTCCAGAGCTTTCATGACTCTTTATAGAGTACAATTTCCTCTTCTCATTTGATAATACTGCCTGTGTTATTAAAAGTATGTTTTTTATCTTTGGTGCATTGTTGATTAACATTTTGCAGTGAGAGAAAATGCTTCTTAGGGTTTATTTTCCTTCTAATTACTGAAATCCTGCAGCGGGCTCAGTGCCAACATTCACAGTAGGACTTTTTATGCAGCATTTATCTTGCATCCAATTTCTCCTGGGTTACTGTGCATGGGTAGCGCCTGTTAACCTTAATGGGAATGAGGTGGGCGCTGCAGGAGCTGAGTGAGTCTTGAGACTCAGTGCTGCTGGCTCTGCAGATAAATAAATGACAAAGGCAAGTGAGAGGGTCCCTAAAATTCTTGCTTCTGAACTGGCAATGGCCTACACCTAGAGGCTTTAGGCTCTAGACTTAAATGAAAATAGAGGAAGAACAAATCTGACTTTTGAGTAAATGAAGTAATCACTTCTCTATGTTCAGAAAAGTTTCCTAGTGGGTAAAAAGTCTTGGTTCTTTTAGGAAAGAGTTTTGATAATCTAGGCTGGGTAAAAAGTGTTTTCATAATCTTTCTTGCATAAAGCTGAGAAAGTTGTACAAAATAATATGCTAACTCTTTTTATTAGAAAAGCAGTATATTTCTGAAAGGGCCTTTCGTGAAGATCAAAAAAGGTGCAAATGCATCGTGTTTATCAATCCTCTGCAAAGCCTTCAACAGCAAAGCCAGAATGAGGCCCTAAGCATTCAACACCTTTCTACACCCAACTCCAACAAGTATAATCTAAGATGAAATCAATATTAACTGGTAAAATAGATGTAGAAAAGTCAAGGAAGCTCTGACTTTGCTTTTCTGAAATGACTATTTTCATTCCAGAAATTGGCAAGGGTTGTTTTGTTGTTGTTTTTTTTTTTTTTTTTTTGGAACATCAAATTATTTAAAAGTAATTGGGAGAAGGTTGTGGAGTTGTATAGCTTTGTCCCAAGACACATGCAGTCTTCATTTTGGATACTTCAATACTAAACAGAAAACCTCTAGGAGATACTTATTTTCATAATAGGCACATGGGCAGAGTCATTTGGTGACAAAATTAGTCCTTGGGTGCTATATAAAAATGAAGTACAATGCTGTCACCTGGTGACTATATTCTGAATATTGAATATTAATATTATCTTTTTAAACATATTTCTGGATTTGGTGTTCTGTATATTTTTTAAAATTTTGTTTCTATTTTCAATATATGTGGATTTGAATTTTCCTGTTTCATATTTTCCTTATCTGGTTCTTTTAAAAAAGTTATTATATCCTTATTTTCATGAAAAATCTGAATCTCTCTAATGACTAATAATGTCAAACATCTTTCTTTTTGTATGCTTATCTTCCACTCATATCACTTCTTTTTTTTTTGAGACAGAATCGCTCTGTCGCCCAGACAACTGGGCTTAGGCAATACTTCCGCCATAGCTTTTCAAATAGCTGGAACACAGGTGCGTGCCACCTTGCCCGGCTACATTTTTGATTTATTGTAGAGATGAGATCTTGCCAAGTTGCCCAGACTGGTCTCGAACCCCTGGGCTCAGGCAATCCTCTTGCCTCTGCCTCCCAAAGTGCTGGAATTGTATGTGTGAGCCACCATGCCTGGCTCATATCACTTCTTTAATAAAATGTCTATACAAATCTTTGCCCATTTTTTTTTTTTTTTTTGAGTTGGATTCTCACCATGTTGCCCAGGCTGGAGTGCTGTGGCAAGCTCACGGCCACCCCAGCGTCAACCAGCTGGACTCAGGCGACCCTTCCCCCTCAGCCTTCCAAATAGCCAGAACCACGGGTGCGGACTGTCACACCTGGCTAATTTTTTGATTTTTTATAGTAGAGATGAGGTCTTGCCATGTTGCCCAGGCTCTTTTTGAACTTGCGGGCTCGGGCAGTCCCCTCACCTCGGCCTCCCAAAGTGCTGGGATTACAGGCTTGAGCCACACTGCTTCCGCCTTTTGTCCACTTTTTAGCGAGTTTTTTTTTATATTATTACTGAGAGTGTGATTGCATGTAATGAACTCCTGTTCTTTCACAGATATGAGTTTTGCAAATATTTTCTCTTCTTCTGTGGTTTATTTATTTATTTATTTATTTATTTTATTTTATTTTTTTAGAGTTGAAGTCTCACTCTGTCGCCCAGAACGACCTGCTGGGCTCCGATGATCCTTCTGCCTCAGCCTTCCCAGTAGCCGGAATTACAGGCATGCGCTACCACGCCCCGCTGATTTTTTGATTTATTGTAGAGATGAGGTCTCACCTGCCCAGGCGGGTCTCGAACCCGCGGACTCAGGCAATTCACTCACCTCAGCCTCCCAAAGGCACGGGATTACAGGCTGAGCCACCGAGCCCGGCTTTTGGTTTATTTTTTAAAGTGTCTTCTAATAAACTGAATTATCTTAATTTTTATGAAAATCAATATGTCTTTCTAAAAAAAATTTTAATCTTGCCTAACAAGTTTTGTCTTACCTAGGCGTCCAATGTTTTCATTTAAATAGTTTATAGCTTTAAGTTTTACACTTAGGTCTATAATGGATTTTTTTTTTTTTTTTTTTTTTTTTTTTTTGGCGTTGGAGTCTCACTCTGTCGTCCAGACTGGAGTGCAGTGGCCGCTCCCGACCACTGCAGCCTCTACCTGCTGGGCTCCGGCGATCCTTCCACCTCAGCCTTCCAAGTAGCGGGAACTACAGGCGTGCTATCACACATGGCTAATTTTTTGATTTATTGTAGAGATGAGGTCTCACCTGCCCAGACGGGTCTCGAACTCGCAGGTTCAGGCAATCCACTCACCTCAGCCTCCCAAAGGCGCCGAATTACAACCGAGCCCGGCTATATAATGGATTTTTTTTTTACTATGATTCAAAATAAGGGTCAAAGCTGGATGTGGTGGCTCATGGCTATAATCACAGCACTTTGGGAGGCAGAGGCAATGATTTTTTAACTTTTATTTTAAAGATGTGGGGCACAATCAGGTTAGGTATACAAATGTTCATTATGCAGGTACCCTTGTTGATGAGGTGTGCCCCTCCCTCCTCCAGTTTCTCACTACTGCCAATCCCTTTCTATAGTATTATGATAATTGTTCACATTGACTTTAAAAGTGTATTGGCTATTGTTTAACAGGGTATTCTCTAACTTGGATCAAGTTTATTGATAGTGTTTTTCAAGTCTTTTATATACTAACTATGTTGTTGTCCAATGTGTCCTGTCAGTTACAGAGACAGGAATGATGAAGTTTGACACAATAACTGTGGATATCTTGTTTTCTTTTCAGTTCTATCAGATCTTATTTTTATGTATTTTGAAGATCTGTTGTTTGATGTAGACACTTTTAGGACTGGTAGTCTTCTTGAGGACTCCATTACCAATATATATGTTTTTCATTATTCATGATACTATTATTTTCCTGAAGACTCTTTCTTTTTCTTTCTTTCTTCTCTTTGTCTTTCAATATCTTTCACTCTCTCTCACCCCTTCCTCCCTTCTTCCCTCCCTCTCACCCTCCCCCCCTTCCTCCCTCTCTCCCTTCCTTCCTTCCTTCCTTCCAACAGGGTTTTACTTCATTGTACAGTCTGGGTTGTAGTGGCATAATCATGCCTTCCCACAGCCTCAAACTCCTGGGCTTAATATATCATCTTGCCAGAGCTTCTCGGATAGCTGGAACTATAGGCACCCATCAGCATGCCTGGCCAATTTTTGTGTTTTGTAGAATGGGGTCTCACTTTGTTGCATAGTCTGTTCTTTAACTCTCCAGTAATCCACCTGCTTTGGCTTCCCAAAATGTTGGATTACAAGCATGAGCCACTGAACCTGGCTCTATTTATTTCAATTTCCTTTCTTTCATATATTGGGTATTGTTTTTGCCTTTTTTTTTTTTTGAAACCTGAGAATTCTGAAATCTCCACCACCTGGCATATTTTGTGAGTAGAATGCAACAGGTACTGCTCATCTCTGATGTCATGCAACTGTCCTGATAACATCATCATTTGGGGCTCACTCAGGTAATTAAATGTAATAAATACAACTTCCCTCCAAACTTACGTCTTTGTGGTTCATATGTCCTGTGTCCCTGGGGGTTCAAGACTTTGAATAATCTTTACACAACGATTGAACTCACTTTTGGTTCTGAATGTTATCACTTAACTTTCTACACATCTCCAAACTGGATTGCTGCTTAGTTCAAGATGAACATAATAATGGCTACTTGCTGCATATCTCCTTAAATTTCCTTTTGTTCTTCTAATGAGTTTTTGAGATGAAAACTATTATAAGTCTATTTCACAAGAGAGGAAACCAAGGTTTAGTGGATATAGATAACTTGGATAGGCACACTAACAACAAATTATAGGCATGGAATTCAGAATCATATTTTTTTTTAATTCAAGAAAATTGACGAATTCCCTACAAAATGCCAGGTACTGTTCTTCTGTGATTTACTGGAATATTTAGGGAATATGATAGTGAACAATAGAGAAAATATTCTCGTTCTCTAGTTGGAGAATTGAGGTGAACAAATTTGATCAAATGTATAAACACAAATATAAACATATAAATAAAAATTAAGTCAATGGGTAAAATAAATAGTATATACAGTAAGTACTATAGAGAAAAGGAAAGCAGGGAAGAGGGATTAAAAGTGTTATTGGTAGGGAGAAGTTGAACTTGGTAATTCTAGTGAAGGTGCAATTCAAGAAGAAACATGAAGGGTTCTAGAAAACAGTAATGAGCATATCTGGGGAATGAATGCTCCAGACAGAGGGAATAGCCAGGTGGGAAGACCATGAGACCTTCCAAAGAATATTTAGGGAAAAGAAAGAGCATTAATTTGTTTGGGAAAAGAGGGCTTAGTGTGGAGAGAAGACAATGAAACCAGAGAGGAGTTGGAGGACTGAGATTCCTAAGGCTTTGGAGGCATTTTGAGGCCATCAACTTTTGATAGCGTAGTCCATGAAGAAGTTTGAATGATATGACCTGACATGTTTTGGAAGATTCCCTCTGGAAGCCATGTTGATTAGAGACTGCAGGAGAGTAAGGGCAAGATTGGGAAGACAAATAATTGATTCAAATAATTGATTTACTCAAACTGTCAGATCAGGGATTGACAAAGACAGACCCACAGATTATTTTGTACGACCTGTGAGCTAAGATTAATTCTTACTAGTTGAAAGGGACTTGAAGAAAAAAAGGGAAAAGGAAAAGCAGGGAGAGGAGAATGAAAAAGGGGATGAGGGGGAAGAGAAAATGCTACAGAAACTGTTCATGGAACACAAAGCCAAAATCTTTGAAATCTGAAAAATATTTGCCAAAATCTGAAGTAAAGCATCTGGTTGAAAGTAGGTTCTTAACAAAATTCAAAGGGGGAATACATGAGTAAATTGCTTGTTGAATATATTGTGGAGTGATAGGTGTTGAGAAATATCAAGCTTCAGAAAAAAGGCTATTTATGCCCATTGAGCTATTGAATAATAGTCTGGTTTCCAAAACAGTAAAACAAAAGGCATTGTCTAAATGAACAATATATTTTTTAAAAAGTATATAGCAGCAAGAAAATAACATAAAATAACACACAATATTTTAATAGAACTTAAACATTTTCATGCTAATTACCAAGTAAATCTTTAAAACAGCAATATGGGATAGGTACAAATTATTCAGTAGAAATTAACATATTTAGCTGGGTGTAGTGGCTCACATCTATAATCCCAGCACTTTGGGAGGCCATGGTGAGAGGATTGCCTGAGGTTACAGGTTCAAGACCTATCTGGGCAACTTGGCGAGACCTCATCTATACAATGAACCAAAAAATTAGCCGGGCATGACGGCGTGTCCCTGTAGTTCCAGTTACTTGGAAGGCTAAGGCGGAATGATCGCCTAAGCCCAGTAGGTCAAGGCTGCCGTGACCAGAAGCATGCCACTGCCTCCAGTCTGGGTGACAGAGACTCCAATTTAAAAAATAATCATCATATTTAAAATCCTTAGTGATTGATTGCTCAAGGAATAACATGACTGTAATATGTTTTAAAAATTCTGACATGTGTTTTCAGAGTACCTATGGAAAATCTGGGTCCAACATTTGTTCCAGCTTGTTATTTTTTTCAAACAAACAAAATCCAGAGATAATTCCTTATTGAATTATCTTCAAATGATATCAAGGAAGTACAGTTAAATGCCATCATTTTAAACCATTTCTGCTCTTGAAGAGTTAGAAAGGGTTTTCAGTAGTTCTTGTCTTTTCAAAAAGAATTTGCATCTGAGCAAAATTGTTTTGTGTCTTAACAACTTTAACCTTGTTGGGAATTCCAAATTTTCTCTGACATGCTATTAAAGAAATATTAAAGTAGTAGGCTAAAAACAATTTTGTATTATGTTAATGATGTTGATATAATTTTTAAATAGATATTTAACAGTAAAAACAAACAATTTGTTTTACTGATCTCTGACTTTTTGTTTCTGACTCTTGGTTTTGCATGTCATTTGTCTGTGACCAGCATCAACCAAAGAGAGAAAAGAAGCCAATGAAATAACCCAAAGAAACAAGATTTAAACCAGATGAAGTCATGACTAGGATTTTCCAATCTCTTTTGTCATGTTGAAGCTTCCAACTCATAGGAAAGTAATACAGGTTTTTCTGATCTGGACACCCAAGAGTCAATGTTTCCTCTCTTGGGTATAAGAATATCCAGAGTCATATTTAGTAGGCAATAATGTGTAGGCAAGAGTTGACCTAGCTAGCATTGTTCACAATGACCACATTGCATTGATCATGTTTTCATCCAATAATTGCTCCACTATTAACTTGCAAATAAAGGATGGATTTGCTTTCCAAAAGTATTCCAGGAAGGCCAAAAAACCTGGTTTTTTATCCATGCGAAATAATCTACCAGTGAATTTCTTTTAGAATAGACCAAAGTTGATCTAGAATATGATTTTATATATTTACATCCTTCAAAGTAGAAGAATATAAATATATATTAAATATATACTAATATATATGTATAAATTGAAAAAAGAAAAGAATAAGATACAAAGCCTGTGTTGCAAAATTGAATGAGAAGAAAATGTGGTGTGATGTTAGGCTGATAATCGGTGGTCCTTGCCCTATATTTTCTGAGACGAGCTTAGTGATGACCATGGGTAACTTAGGAGTTGAAGACCTTCTTCTACGCATGCATGAGCTCATTACAGATATGCCCTAGTGCTAAGTGTGTCAAAGTCTACAGGAAAAAAAAAATAACATGAGATGTGTACATGAGAAGGAGGTACACAAGCCAGAGCACGCACTCTGGAATCACACAACCAGAAATCAAAGCCTTACTAGGCCACTACCACACGTGTCACCTGAGAAACATTTTAAATCTCAAGTGATTTTACCCAATTTGTAAAAAGAACCGAAGAGATCCCCTCTGTTGGGAAGAGATGTCACAGGGTGCAGCATCCAGTTGAGTTCGACGACGCATCACCTTCTCGAAACCTTGGCAGCTCGTGACCAGGGCGGCCGTGGAAAATGGACAGACCCTGGAGGAACCTGTCAGGAGCTGGATTGCTCCTGAACTGAGTTTTGAGCAGACTCCGCTACTGTGACCTGGTGGACAGGGCCAGGACACGCAGAGCCCTCGAGTGCCCAAGCTGGGCAGTCCCCGCCCATCCCCACAGAGTGGCCCACCCGGGGCCCATCGCCTGCAAACAGCAACAGGAAATTTCCAGGGCTACAACGTCCACCTGCAACGGAGGTTGGCGGGGCCTCGCGTGGTGCCTGTTGTCACTTCTTCTTGGCCCTTGACTGGGCTCCCGTGTCCTCCCTGGCGCGCCCCGCCTCTGTCACCAGCCCCATTGAGACGTCACAGGC
>NW_007231434.1:489633-502763 GCF_000164805.1 Carlito syrichta | reverse complement strand
GAGAAAGGAGTCATTTAAAATTGTTTAGACTTCTGTGTCCACCTTTTCTCCAGTGAGTGTAAGAAATCACTAGAGTCCCATCAACACTTATCTGTGAAACAACCTGAGTACATTTCATTATTTCTCAATGTTCCCACCCAATTCAAAAATTCACATTATTTTGAAGATCCCCTGTCTTCTCCCTTCCTTGTACAAGGCTGAATATTCATATGCTATCACTGCCCCTACTGGCTGCTCCAGCCATCTCTGGTTGCCCTTGAGTGAGAACATGATCCCCATTCTCCATGCTATCACCAATTCTAAATTGTTCAGTATAACAAATGTGTAAATAACATGGACATTATTTTTAAAATATACAGTAAGTTAAAAGTAGTCATCCTAACCTTAATGTCAGATACTGTGGCATCTTACTCTGTTTTTCTGTCACTCTGTCTTCAGGAAACCATTTCAACAGTTCTCCTCTGTCTCTGGGCTTTACATGCTCATTCTCTCCCAGTGGAGAGAGCTCTCCTCTATTTCTTCTCTTTACCTGTTGCCAAATATTCTTAAAATTCCTCTCTCTGGACTCCAGACATTTGGAGTCCCTAACCAATTCATACGACTACTTTCATTCACTAAATCCAAAGAAGCTATCACTTTGCTTCAATATACAAAGTATCTTAGCTTCTTTTTAGAGTATCTAAGGGCCTCTTCTTTTTGATGATTATTTTTCTTTTAGATAAAGAGCAATTTCCTCTTTTAGATGGATAAAATTTATATACCATATAAAAGAAGATGAAGTGATATTTTTGTTTGCTTGTTGAGCCTGAATATGGTCTCGGAACTCACCACAATAAACTACCCAAGCTACCCTGCTCAAATAATCATCTGAATCTTTTCACCAACCAGACTTCACTCACTTCTTTCTGTATTGTCTTTGTTTTCCCAGTGTTTAACATGACATTGGCAGAGAGCAGGTCCCAGGTGATAATTTGCATGGACTGTTTTGATATTCCACTCTTTTTCTCTTGCCGGCTGCATTTCTTCCAATGTTTCTTTAAATGTTAGTGTTTCTCAAAGTATTGTACTATGCAAGCTCTCAGGGAATTATTTGTCATCAGCTTTCTCACTAATCACCATCAGATTTGTTTTCATACTTGTCCTCCTTAAGGGTCTATACCTGTGTTTGTCCAATACGGTAGAAGCAGCCATAGTCCATACACTCTAAACTTGTCATTGCAAAATGTGTGATAACTTGGTGTTTGCTGTAATGGTGATTGGTTATGGTTTGCCTCATGTGGTCAACCTCATCCTCATAGGAACAGGGAAATGGCAGGTAACTCATCTCAGGTCACAGGGAGGAAAAAAGTGAGGAACTCTCAGGGCCAGTCTTTCAGATGAAATAGATGAAATAGGTGATACACATCAAGTCCCTGGAATTGGTGCTCAACCTTGGATTGTAGAATCATTTCCATCACTGCTTCAGTCAGAGCAAATATATAATGTCAGTCATTATGGATTTGAACTTGTACCATGTAATAGATCGCTGCAATTCCCATCTGGGTAAGTGCATAACTTTAACTCTATTTTTAAAATTTAACCTTCAATAAGAAGACCTTGCCTTCTACTTGGCTGAACTTTTTGACTCTGCAATCCATTACTGCACTGTGGTGGGGTTTGACTATACATTGCCTGTGTTTCAATTTCTCTTCTATGGTGATTGATTCCATAACTATGCACCCAATCCTCACATCTGTCTTCTACCTATTCTCATCACCATCATTTTTCTTCCACATTTTCTTGATCTCATCTAGAATATTGCAATTAACACAGTCCTAATCAGGAGTCTTTTAGTCCCACTGCCTCTTTCCTTCCAATTCCATATACTTCATCAAGTTTCTCTTTTTCCTGACTTCTGGAAAAATTTGACTAGAACAAACATTCTCAATGTAGTTATAGTTTCCTCATTAAGGCAAAAAAAAATTGGTTCTTGGGGACTCAAAAAACTTTTGTCGCTATTTAGAAATCACAGATA
This sequence comes from Carlito syrichta, assembly GCF_000164805.1. Lineage (NCBI taxonomy): Eukaryota > Metazoa > Chordata > Mammalia > Primates > Tarsiidae > Carlito > Carlito syrichta. The sequence goes on along the minus strand of NW_007231434.1, from coordinate 500,749 downwards.
TACATAAAGTATAAAAAGATACAGTATATCTATGGCATTAAAATTTTATGAGGAGGAAAACATTTCCAGAAAATCTCCTTAGGTACTAACAACAACAACAGCAATGATAATAATAATGAAACACTACACTAGAAAATATTTCTTGCTAAGAGTTGAGGTAACATTTGAAAATTAATGAATGTGAAACACATATCTACAAAATAAAGGACAATAGATTTAAATGATTTTTTATAATTCAGCACCCTTTTAAGACAAAAACAATACTCAAATTATGAACAAAAGGAAACAGAATAGAGGAGTTTCTGGAGTTGGTGGAAGTTGTCCTAGGTCAGGAATAAAGAACAAGATTACACTCTGGCTCTCTTTTTTTTTTAAATCTCACAGCACCCCAATGCTTTATTGCATTACCTTTACCTATGGTCTAGGCCATACACAGAAAGGCAATGTTTTGACAAATTATTCAGAGTGAATAAAATATTTTTAAAGGGATCCTTAGGTCATTTATTCACTGTCCAATAGCAACAGTATCCATGTCTAATCATGGAGCAAAGTTATTTTACAATTGTTAAGCTAACTCCAGAAAACGTGGGAGGAGGGAGTGTGGGTTTTGGGGAGGCTGGCGAATTTTTGTTTGTTTTTTTTTATAGACACGATCTCACTATGTTGCCCAGCCTGGAGTGTAGTAACTATTCACAGGTATAATCATAGTGCAATGCACTACAGCCTTGAACTTCTGGGCTCAAACAATCCTCTTGCCTCAGGCTCCCAAGTGGCTGGTACTACAGGCTCAGTTTAATCAGATAGATCAGAAGTAAATTTGAGGCATGCAAGCACCAGAAAATGTTTTGATGGTAAGATTTAATGCTATCAAAGTTAAAAAAAAATTGATAAACTCGTACTTTGCTGGTGTCATTGCATATTGGGAAGCAACATAACAATATGTTTAAGTATGGTGAAATAGGTTAACTTTTGATCCTGATTCCAGGAAATCATACAACAAAACTTTTTATTAATATTACAGGAACCTAGACCGCAACTGTATTTGCAGTAGCTTTTCACTATTATACTATCCAGCTATTTAAAATAATGATTTTAGAGCTTCTATATGTGGTTTGGTGCAAAATAAAAAGAGCAGATTAAAAATTGCATGTATGATATGATTACAAGTTGTAAAATGTGGCTGGATATGCAAAACTACTGGAATGGAACATAAAATAATGAAAATATCTGTGTTAAAGTGGGTGATGATTAATAGTTTTTGCATTCTATTTTGTTGTCATGTTTTAAATGTTTTAAACTGCTTATTAATACATCTCTAGCTTGGAATAAAGTTTTTAGGCCTATGGAACCCTTTCCCAGTTAAAGCTAACCCATTAAGTAACTCTCAGCTTTTGGCAGGGACCAAATGATCATTTCAAGTTATTTGTTTCTAAGGTCAAGAATTCTATTAATTGAAAATAAGACAGAACCAATACACAATAACAAAAGAATTGTTAGAATCATTGAGGTCTGTCAACAAAGCCACATACTATATGAATTTTATGAATGATAGATGAATTCTATGAACATCAAGGATGATGAGTGCAGTGTTGACACAAATAAATTTAAATTAGAATCTGAAGAAAAATATCAGAATTCAAAATTGTACATTCACATAGTGTAGCAACAGTTGAATCAGATAGATCAGAAATAAATTTGAAGTGCTTTATGTTTATGGAATTGTTAGCATTTGTGCTTCATTTGCTGTAAAGATTCCATGACTCAGAATTTTTTTTATGGCAACTAACCTTTAAAAATTTTTTTTATCTAAGATGTGGGAAACAATTCATATTTTGGTATACAAGAGGTCATCATACAGGTAAAGTTTGGGCCTCCCTTTGGTCCCTACTTTGCCTGGTTTGAGGTAAGTTACTCTTATTAGTGTTATGTGCCCCACTTCCCTCCCCTGGCAATCTCCCACTACTGCCAATCCCTTTATTATTGTATTATGGTAAATGTTCAGCGTCCACTTATGAGTGAGAACATGTGGTACTCAGTTCTTTGTTTCTGTGATAAATCACTGAGTATGATAGACTCTAAATCCATCCAAGTTGCTGTGCAGTTCATAATTTTGTTCTTCTTTATGCCTGCATAATATTCCATCATGTATATGTACCACATTTTTTTTTTATCCAGTTCAGTTTCAATGGGCAGCACAGTTGGTTCCATGTTTTTGCTATTATGAATAGTGCTGCAATAAACATGTGTGTGCAGGCATCTTTTTTGTAGAATGACTTAAGTTCCTCTGGGTATATTCCCAGTAGAAGGATTGTTGAGTCGTATGGAAGATCAATTTCTAGTTCTTTTAGGAATCGCCACACTGTTTTCTATAGTGGCAGAACTAGTTTGCATTTCTACCAACAGTGTAGAAGCATTCCCTTTTCTCTGCCTCCTCACCAGCATTTGTTGTTTTTTGTTTTATTAATGATGGTCATTCTTATTGGAGTTAGGTGGTATCTCAATGTGGTTTTGATTTGCCTTTCACTGATGATTAGTAACCTGAGATTTTTTTGCATGTATCTGTTGGCTGCTCAGATGTCTTCTTTTGAGAAGTGTCTATTCAGGTCTGCTCATATATCTTCTTTGGAGAAGTGTCTATTCATGTCTTTTGCCCACTTTTTAATGGTACTGTTTGTTTTTTTTTTCCTTTCACCTCATTTGAGTTCCTTGTAGATCCTGGATGTTAGGCCTTTGTCATACATGTAGTTGACAAATATTTTCCCATTCTGTGGGCTGTCTCCCCGCTCTCTTTATGGTTTCTTTTGCTTTGCAGACGCTTTTCAGTTTGGTGAGGTTTTGACTTGACAATCTTATCTGTTATAGCATGGGCTTTTGGGGTTTTGATCAAGAATTGATTGCCTATTTCCATAAGGTTGTCTCCTCTGTTTTCTAAGATTCTTAATGCTTGAGGTTGTTTGTTTAGTCTTTGACCCATTTGAAGTTGATTTTTGTGTATGGTGATAGATAGATGACCTGTTTCATTCTTCTGCATGTTGTCAGTCAGTTTTCCACCACCATTTACTAACTAGGTTCTCATCTTTCCAGTGGTTGTTGGTGGAGTCTTTGTCAAAGATGAGTTGGTTGAGATATTGAAGTTTTGCTTCCGGAATCTTATCCAGTTCCATTGGTCTATATGCTTGTTCTTGAACCAATATCAGATTGTTTTGATTATTGTAGCCTTAAAATAAAGTTTAAAGTTTGGAAGTGTGATACCTCCTGCTTTGTTTCTTTTGCTGAGGACTGTTTTGGCTATCCATGGTCATTTACGTTCCCATATGAATTTCTGTATTGTTTCCAGGTTTGAGAAGATAATTTTGGTAATTTAATGGGTATAGCATTGAATCTGCAGATTGCCTTTGGAAGGATGGACATCTTAATAATGTTGATTCTTAGCCAGGTTCGGTGGCTCAGCCTATAATCCCGCACCTTGGCAGGCTGAAGTGAGTGGATTGCCTGAGCCCATGTATTCGAGACCCACCTGGGCAATTTGGCAAGACCTCATCTCTACAATAAATCAAAAAATCAGCCAGGCGCAGTAGCGCGCACCTGTAGTTCCAGCTACTTGGAAGGCTGAAGCGGAAGGATTGCCAGAGCCCAGCAGGTCGAAGCTGCGGTGGCTGGGAGTGGCCACTGCACTCCAGTCTGGGTGACAGAGTGAGATTCCTACTCAAAAAAAAAAAAAAAAGTTGATTCTTCCAATACATATCATGGAACACTTTTCCATTTGTTTGTGTCATCTTTGACTTCTTTGAGCAGTGTTTTGTAGTTTTCATTGTAAAGGTCTTTCACTTCTCTGGTTAGGAAGATGTTGAGGTATTTCCTTCTTTTTTTTTTCTTTTAGTGGTTATTGTGAATGGGATTGTGCTTTTTATTTGGTTCTCTGCCTGTTTGTTGTTGGTGTATAAGACTGTGATAATTTTTTCACATTTATTTTGTACCCTGAGACTTTCCCATAGTCCTTTATCAGTGCAAGGAAGTTTTTATAGATTTTCTTGGATTTTCAAGGTATAGGAGGATCATATCATCAGCAAAGAGGAGTAACTTAACTTCCTCTTTTCCTATTTCTTTCTCTTCTCTGATTCTTCCAGCTAGAACTTCCAACACTATGTTGAACATGAAAGGTGATAGTCTTAATGTCTTATTCCAGTTTTCAGGGGAAATACTTTCAATTTCTATCCTTTTAGCAATATGTTTGCTGTGGGTTTGTTATTGATGTCTCTTACTATTTTGAGGTATGTTCCCTCTAAGCCTAGGTGTTCAGAGGTTTTTATCAATAAGGGATGCTGGATTTTATTGAAAGCTTTTCCCATATCTAATTATGTACCTTGTGGTTCTTGTTTTTTATCTGTTTATATATTTAATTACATTTATGTTCTTGCAGATGTTGAACCAGGCCTGTACCCCAGGGGTGGAGACTACTTGGTCATGGTGGATGTCTTTTGAGATGTATTGTTGGATCCAATTTGCTAGAATCTTATTGAGAGTTTTTGCATTTATATTCATTACAGATATTGGGCTGTAGTTTTCTCTCTTAGTTGGATCTTTAGCCAGTTTGAATCTCAGTGTGATGTTAGCTTCATAAAATGATTTGGGGGCATTCTATCTTTCTCAATTGCCTGTAATACTTTCAATAAGATTGGTATTAACTCCTTGTATGTTTTGTAGAATTCCCCTGGAAATTCATCTGGCCTAGGGCTTATTTTGTGGGTAGTTTTCTTATGACGGAGTTGATTTCCTGGTTTGTTACTGGTCTATTCAGGATCTCAATTTCTTCTTGTTTAAACTTTAGGAGGTTGTGTGATGTCAGAAAGTCTTCCATTTCACTTAGGTTATTAAGTTTATTTCCATACAGATATGCATAGTTATCTCTGATAATCATTTGTATTTCTTTGGGGTTGGTTATGACTTGGTATTTTGCATTTCTGTTTGTGTTTATTTGGACTTTTTCTCTCTTTTTCTTCATCATTCTGGTTGGGGGTTCATCGATCTTGTTTATACTTTCAAATAACCAACTTTTTGTTTTGCTGATTTTTATCTGTGATATTTTTGTCATCTACACATCATATTTGGGCTTTTACTTTGATGACATGAATTTTTCTGCTTCAGTTAGGGTTTTGGTGGTCTTGCCTTTCCAATTCTTTTAGGTGATTTGTTAGGCTGCTTCTTTGTAATCTTTCTATTTTCTTGCTGTGTTATCATACAGATATAAATTTCCCTCTCAGTACTGATTTCATGGCATCCCAGAGGTTTTGGTAAGATGTTTCTTCATTATCATTTGCTTCCAGGGACCTTTCTGATTTCTGTATTGACCTGGGAGTTGTTCAGCATTGTGCTATTTAGTGTCCATGTATTTGTGAGTTTTGGGGAATTTTTTTGGTGTTGATATTTATTTTTATTCCACTGTGGTCTGATAAGGTGCATGGCAGTATTTTAATCTTGTGAAATTTGTTTATGCTTGATTTGTGGCCAAGGATGTGGTCAATCTTGGAGTACGTTCCATGTAGTGATGAGTAGATTGTATATTCTGTGGTTTTTGGGTGGAGTGTTCTGTAGGTATCTACTAAGTCCATTTGGTCAAGCATCAAGTTGAGGTTCTAGATCTCTTTGTTGATTTTTTTTACCTCAATGAACTACCTAGTATTGTTAGTGAAGTTTAAATCTTCAGCTATAATAGTGTTAGAGTCAATTCTTTTTTTAGTTGACTAAGTAGCTGTTTTACAAAAGCTGGAGCTCCTATGTTGAGTGCACATATGCTTAGGAAAAATATTTCTTGTTGATGAATTGAAACTTTTATCATTATGTAGTGTTCTTCCTTATCTTTTTAAGTTTTTTGACAGCTTAAATGTTGTTTTGTCTGATATTAAGATAGTGACTCCTGCCTTCCTTTGTGATCCCTTCACCTGGACATTTATTTTCCATCCATTAATTTTGATTCTGTGGGCATCCTTGTGGTGAGATGAGTTTCCTGGAGACAGCAAACTAAATGAGTCATGTTTTGTTCTGTTTTATATTTTAATCCAGTTTTCCATTCTATGTCTTTTCAGTGGTACATTTAGTCCATTCACATTCAGGCTGATTATTGAAATATAAGTGTTTGTCCCTATCCTAATGCTCTTATAAGTCTATTTTTTTTTTAATTTAGCTTTTGGTTCGTATATTTGTGTGCTTTCGTTTTTTGCAGGTTTGCTGTGTGTTCTGCTGCATCTGTGTTTGTTTGTGATCTTGTGAAGTATATGATCTTTCTTTTTTTCTTCTGTCCTCAGCACCTTTTCAAGAATCTCCTGTAGAGTTGATTTCAAAGCAGCATATTTTCTTAGGGATTGATATCTGGAAGGATTTTAATTCTCCCTCATTGATGAAGGTTAGCCTGACTGAGTAGGAAATTCTTGGTTGAAATTGTCCATCTCTGAGAACATTAAAGATTGGTATCCAATTCCTTCTGGCCTAGTGTTTCTGCATATGTTTGCAGCAATTCTGATTGGTCTACCCTAGTAGGTTATCTGGCATTCTTTCCTTGCTGCCTTTAGAATTTTTTATTTTATATCTACTTTGTGTAGGTGAATTACTATGTATCTAGGAATTGGTCTTCTCATAAGATGTCTTGCACAGGTTTTCTGTAACTCTTGTGCTTGTTTGTTCCAGGATATTTTCTGTTTCTCTTTCTTTTTCAGGGATTCTGACCAGATGTAGGCTTGGTTTCTTGATAAAATCACATATCTCTTGAAGTGTTTCTTCTTTATTCAGTTTTTTCCCTATATTTTAATACATTGTTTTATTTTCCTGTTTTGATATTCCAGCTCTGAGAGGCTTTATTCTGCTTGGTCAATTCTGCTTTTCATGCTTGTCAGTTTGTTATTTATTTCTTGGATCAAGTTCTTTAGTTCTGTTATTTCTAAATGCACTTTCTTGAGTTTGTCCAGGTCTGTTGCAATTTCATTTACTTTTAACCCTTACATGTCTTGATTTTTATTCATTCTATCCAACAATTCTCTGATCCCTGTAAGTACTTCCAGGTACTGTCATTCTTGGAGATAACCATTGTTTGTGACCCAGTAGCTGTTCTTTCTAGCACTGAATCTTTGCTGGAGCTCTGGTTGCCAGCAGTTCTTCATTGAATTTTCTTCATTTGTAGCAGTCCTCCTATCTTTCTCTTTAATTCCATTGCCCAGTGGGAAATGGAGAGGCAGCCACTACTGATATTTGCTCTACATTTTGTCCTTTTTAACTGGGTCTGTGGGTTTGTTCAATTATGAAGTAGGGCTGGGAGTGGGGTGTTGTGCTGTATCTTTACAATTTTGAGAACTTACTATTGAATGAAGGGGGCTGTAAGAATTCAGAACCTATTGGCAGGTCATCATGTTTGCTATCTGGAGAATAGGTCAATTAGGACTTGCTCTCCATCTTTGCACAATAGGATAGGTGTGCTTGCATAGTACCTGAGTCTAAGACAGGGTGTAAGAGGGAAAAGAGAAAGAGGGAATAAAAGGGAAAGGAGGAGAAAGAAAAAGAAGAAAGAAAAAAAGAAAGAAAAGAAAACACAAAAAACAGAGTAAGAACAAAGAAAGAGAAATAGAAGTAAAGAAGAAAGAAAATCAACCAACAAGCAAAGCAACCAAACAAGACAATCAAACAAACAAACTAATACCATCACCAGCTTCCTTCTTGGTCAACTCCACTGTCTGCATCTATCACCCAGCAACTAGCTCATGGAGGAGGGTGGATCATTTGGGGTTCCGCATCTGCCATTACCCACCAGGGCTTGTGCACTGGGGGCCATATTTTCTGAGTTTGTGTAGATCAGCCCTTACATAATGCAGAGATCAGTGCCTGGTCTCAAGATGCAGTTCTGCTCTTCCACAGTAGCTGCTCTACAGCATCTCTCTTCCCGGGTGTTAAAGAGTCTGCTCAGTTTCTCTGCCAGAGCTACTGCTCCCTTTCCAGCAATTATCAGTCTCTGGATCTTAGGACTTGGTGACAAGACCCTAGAACCTTATCCAGGCTTGAGGTGGCTCTCCCCACTGCTTCCTTGGGAGTCTGCCTCAGGCTCCCTCCTTGCCTTCCCTCCATGGTCCTCACTGCCAGTGTTCAGCAGATTCTCCTGGAAAGGCTTTCAGGCTGTCTGCTGCTAGGTCTCTTGCTCAGATTGCATGTGTCTGTGTTTGGTCCAGTGTGAGAGTGAGGCATCTGTCTTTCCTATATTGTGTACTTGGAGAATCCCCTCTGGGCAAACAATGGTCGATTTCAGAGTGGTGTGGAGGTTACTTCCTTGGTCTTGGGTGCAGGCAGCTCAGAAGTGGGCAAGATAAAGCAGGTCTCTGCCCCATCCTGGGACAAAGAAAATGGCAGCGGTCTATGTTTTTTTCCTCTGGCAGGGCTCAGCTCCAGATTTCCTCCCTGCGCTTTTCCCACAGTCTGTGCTGCCCATGCCTGGCGTTGCTGCAGGTGGTAGTGTGAGTCAGGTGCCAGATGATCTCTTCTGCCTTTCCCAAAAGATGCCTCGGGAATGGTGGCTCTTTCTGTGCACAGCAGGTGCTGAATTCAGAGCAATGGTTAATTTTAGCCTTTTCTGCAGTGTGCCCTGGGTGCTTGATCCTGTGTCTCACCTCAGCTGGGCATTTGCTCACCCACTTGCACACAGATTAGTTTTTTTGTGCACTCACCCACACAAAGACTCTCACTCTCTGACCAGATCTGATGTCATCTTGCCCCCAGTCCCAGATGACTCCTGCTCTGGCTTTTATATTAATGGTTTGACTATAAGCTGGGTGGATAACTTATTAGTCTTTTATTCTACACCTATAAAACATAAAAATTGAGCTAATTATTCTCTAGCATCTCATCTGGCCCCATTGCAATTATGGGCCTATAAAATAATTTATAAAAGATACCTACTAATTCTCTGAGAATATACATTCCAACTTTCCACTCCATTGTGCAGGCTGTCAAAACTTTCTGTGTCATGGCATCAATATTTTGCTGCTGACTTTTTGGTATTCATTTTACCACAATGTAGCGTGGTTATAAACTAAATATTGCCATGTGTATTTCATACTTAATCCTTCATTTGATTTCACTTCATTAAAAATATAAAGCCAACTTCCTGTCTCCTTCCTTTTCCATAACCAAAATTCCTTCCATGTAAGATAGTAGTGAAGAGCTTCTAGCAGTCTCCTGACTTGGCCTCCTAAAAGGCAAACAGTGTTGCAAAAGGTAAACAGCTTTTAATTCATAAGCACTGTGTTTGTGAGAGAACTCTTAATTGAAAGCTATTTAATGGAGAGCAATGTTTGCTTTATATTGGTGAACCTAGACGTTTGGCTCAAATAGTAACACAAAGAAGATGCTGACAAATGTTCTTTGGATTGAAACATATGAGTGACTTTTGCCTGGCTCAAGGTTCAATTATGAACCTTGAGCCAGGCAAAAGTCACTCATATGTTTCAATCCAAAGAACATTTGTCAAGTGGATTGCCTGAGCCCGTAGGTTTGAGACCCACCTGGGCAACTTGATGCGACCTCATCTCTACAATAAATCAAAAAATCAGTCAAGCATGGTAGCGCATGCCTGTAATTCTGACTACTCGGAAGGCTGAGGTGGAAGGATCTCCGGAGCCTGGTGGGTCGAGGCTGTGGTGGCCGGGAACGGCCACTGCACTGCAGTCTGGGCAACAGAGTGAGATTCCAACTCAAAAAAAAAAAAAACACTCTGTGGGAAATATTTTCACTGAACAGCTGAATGAACACTATACATGTAATAGGCATTCCTTTTATCTAAACTGTCTCTGACCCTAAAACCATGTTATTTGGACTTTGTAACAGATGACATAAGTGAGGCTCAAAGAAGTTGAAGAGACTTATGAGTATGGGTTCTGAAGGTCCTAAAGCCAAGTATCTAAGTAGAAGTTCACTAGTCACAGAGGGATGTGCTAGCCAATGGACAAATGGACAAAAACTACATTTGCAAATGCTAATTTACTAAACATTTCTCCTTTAATTGATTTTTTGAGAGACAGTTTCACTCTGTCATTCAGGCTGGAGTGCAGTAGCATGATCATAGTTCACTTAGTCTTGAATTCTTGGGCTCTGGCAATCCTTCTGCCTCAGCCTTCCAAGTGGTTCCACAGGCATATGCTTCTATGCCAGGATAATATTTTTAAAATATATTTTTAGAGACAGGGTCTCGCTATGTTACACAGGCTAGTCTAGAACTGCTGTCTTTGGTCTCCCATGCAGCTGAAGTTACAGACATGAGCGACTGCACTCAGTTGAAATTTCTTAATATTGTTGGTAGAAATATCTGCAACAGGTTATTTTTATACTGTGTTCTTCTGACAGTTGCAACTATAGTTTCTCAAACTTTGGAAATTCAATTCATGTCTACTTAAGCATACTAGCACTCATAAACTTTTTTTTTCTTTGAAAGGAGAAAATCCTCTCTTGTATTTCTAACACTCACACCAGTAAAAGTTATATACTCTTGTTTAAAAATTATTTCAAACTTTTCATATGATATTAGTTGTACCTTTCCTCAAGATCTGAATGGCATGCCAAATTTCTTCTAGCTGTTCTTTGAGATTGTGTTTTTTGAAGTTATGGGCAGTAAGTATAAAATGTTTGTTTAGTTGAGATTACAGTTTCTCTTGAATAAAATGTGCATTGCCAGTACTTATCTACCCACAGCTGGCTGATCAGCAGCATAAGAATCACCTGAGGAGTCTGTCCCTATATGGAAGTTTTCCTCTTGGCACAGTTGAGGTTTCACGTGCCTATGTTGAATGGGGGCTTAGAATTCATAGGTGATGCCGGGCTCGGTGGCTAAGCCTGTAATCCCGTGGCTTTGGGAGGCTGAGGTGAGTGGATTGCCTGAGCCCGCGGGTTTGAGACCCGCCTGGGCAGCGAGACCTTATCTCTACAATAAATTTAAAAATCAGCTGGGCGTGGTAGCGCATACTTGTAATTCCGGCTACTCGGAAGACTGAGGCGGAAGGATCGCCGGAATCCAGCAGGTCAAGGTTGCGGTGGCCAGGAGCGGCCACTGCACTCCAGTCTGGGCGACAGAGTGAGACTCCAACTCAAA
>NW_007231434.1:484069-489613 GCF_000164805.1 Carlito syrichta | reverse complement strand
CAAAAAAAAAAAAAAAAAAAAGAATTCATAGGTGATGATAATGCCTGAAACAGGACAATAACTAATAGATTGGGTGCACTTAGAGTCACAGATGTGAAAGGGACATAAAAATTACATGGTTGACAAATTTCCATTCTTTCTGACAATTTTCAAAGGAATCTTATTTAACAGGTCCAATAAATATCAATGTCTTTATTTCATTTAATTATGCTCATGCTAAATTCAACTATGCTTTGGGCAGACAGTCTTCCATTCACGGTAGCCTTTGCAATTCATTTTGCAATGACTTGTTTTATTTATTTATTTGTTCATTTGGGTTGGAATCTCGCTCTACCGCCCAGACTGGAGTGCAGTAGCATGCTCCTGGCCACCGCAGCCTCGACCTGCTGGGCTCCGGTAATCCTTCACCCCAGCCTTCCAAGGAGCTGGAACTACAGGAGCATGCTACCACATCTAGCTAATTTTCGATTTATTGTAGAGATTAGGTCTTGCCAAGTTGCCCAGGCTGGTCTCGAACCCACGGACTCAGACAATCCACACACCTCAGCCTCCCAAAATGCTGGGATTATAGGCTGAGCCACTGAACTCAGCCTATTTATTTTTTAAAAATCTGTTCCCTGAATGAAATGTTGGATTTTGCTTTGTGATCCTCTCATGTAACAGGTGAGCATAGCCCATATCAGTTTAATGCCATTATAACTATGGCAGATAGGCTTATTCTTACTACTCGAATGGTATTTTTTCCTCCTCCTCCCTTTCTCCTCCTCAACATTCTTTTTTAGATAGTCTCAGCTTTCTTATTATTGTCATTATCAATGTTTTAGTTTAATGTGCTTCTGTGATTTGGAAGACCTGCATTTATTTTTTCCTAGTGGTTAATCACCTAATCCCTTGTACATATATTATACTAGTGAGTATATATTGACTCACTAATATCAGCAGCATCAGAAGGACATTTTCTCCACATTTTCTCATTCCCTCCCTTCCCTTACATCTCCTAGAAATCTATGTGTGCTAATGTGACTTGACTTTCTAGTTTTAACTGACATCCTTGGACTCTTTATCATAAAAAAATGACTTTCTCTTTTCTCCTACATACCATCCTAAAATGTTATCATGCATGCTATTTCTACATATCCAGGTCTTCGGCGTTTTATTTCTGTTTTTTAACCATGATTCTCATGTTTGTTCTAGCCCTAGTCTCACAGTTAACAACTAAATGCTCTTGTTCACTTCTTTTGTTGTATTTTCTGCCTTTGTTAGTTGACTGAAGTTTGTTCATTTACATTTTTTTTCTTCAAGAAGTGCTCAGGAGTGCTGGATTTCATGGATCCTCTCATGTTTAAACACTAGTCAAAATATTCAGCTCCGTTTCTCAAGTTATTTCTAAGCATCGTTTCCCTGCCTACCAAAATTGAATGTATCTGTGAGGAAATCTATAGCCACTGCTACCTTATTCCTTTTAGATAATTTTATTTTTGAAATTGGTTAGATTTTTTTTAATGTTTTATCAATGACTCTGATATCTATTTGAAGGTTCATGAATGTAAAAGATGAGGTATTAGAAGTAACAGGAGGTCAGATTATGTTAGTTATACTTATTATATATCTCTTTAGAATGTCGGTTTTTTCTAAGAAAATCATAGGAAGTCCCTGGAGGGTTTTTAGCTGAGTTGTGACATCACCCAGCCGTGGAATTTGATACAGGTTCAGCATCCTGAGGGCATATTTATTTAGATCTTGACTAACATAAAGCTCAAATCCAGTGTTCTATTCTGCGATCCATAGCATAACGTCAAGAAGCTATCCATTGTTGTCTTAAATATGTTCAACAGCAGAGCCGGAGAGTGTAAGGCACAGTGATCACTGCCTATGGTGAACCTGTTTATCTTTAACCTTCTATTTAGAAAGGAATATAGATTCAGAAAATTTGTTTAAAATGTACAAGGAGGTGCTTTGTGGCCTTCACCTGACCTCTACAAATAATACTGCCTTGAATAACTATAATACCAGTAATACAAAATGCCTTTGATATTTATCCAAATGGTTGTGTGTCCTCTTTATTACTGAAAAATACTTCATGATATGGACATGCCATCACACTTCCTTTAACAGGTCACTTGTTGAAAGACATTTGGCTTGTCTTTCATTATTGTCTATTTTGAATGAAGCTGCTGTGAACATTTGCATATGCGAACATAAGTTTTCATTTCTCCTTGATAAACTGCTGAGTTTTGTGATAGTTGCCTGTCTAGTTTTATAAGAAACTGACAAACTGTTTTCCAGATGTCTGTAGATTTCAGAGAATTAAACCATTTCTCTCAAATTGTCAAGTTAATGAGTATAAAGTTGCTGCTTAGTAAACTCATGTTATCTTTTTAATTACTATGGGATCTGTAATGATATCTTTTGTTTCATTTCTGCTATTTGTAATTTGTGTCTGTTCTTTCTGATTACTTTCACTCGTAATAGAAGTGTATTAACTTTATTACTTTTTAAGAACCATATATTTCCCCTTAAGTTTTTTTCTCTACTTTTTTCTAATTTTCAATTTTAATAATATCTCCTCTTTTTCTTATAATTTCCTCCCTTCTGCATGATTGGGTTTGTATGCTCTTCTCTTTCTAGTTTCTTAAGATAGAAATTATTTCTGACTTGGACTTTGTCATTTCTAATGTAAGCATTACATAAAACTATTTTGACTTTTCAATACTGCTTTTTTTGTGTGTCACTGACTGTTTTTATACAATATTTTCATTTTTATACACTTTTTAAAAATTTCCTTTGGGACTTTTTCTTTGATCTATAGGTTATTTAGAAAGATGTTGCTTGGTTTACAAGGTTATCTTTCTATTATTGATTTTTGGTATGAATACATTGTCATCAAAGAACACACTTTGTATTGTTTTCATACTTTTAAATTTGTTGAAACTTGTTCTATGGCTCATAATATAGTCTACTTTAGTTAATCTTCCAGGCGCACTTGAAAAATCATGAGTTTCACTGCTATTAAATGTTGAAGTGTCCTATGTATGTCAGTTGGTTTCTATTGGTTGATTGTCTTGTCCATATGTTCTATATCCTTCTTAATTTTACGTCTAATAAGTCCATCAGTTGCTAAGAAGGTTGTGTTGAAAAATGACTGTTAATTTGTCTATTTAACTCTTTTATTTGAGTTGGAGTCTCACTCTGTTGCCAAGACTGGAGTGCAGTGGCATGCTCCTGGCCATCACAGACTTGACCTGCTGAGCTCCAGCGATCCTTATGCCTCAGCCTTCCAGGTAGCTGGAACTACAGGAGCATGCTACCACGCCTGGCTAATTTTTTATTTATTTATTGTAGAGATGAGATCTCACCAAGTTGCCCAGGTAGGTCTCGAACCTGTGGGCTCAGACAATTCACTCACCTTGGACTCCCAAAGTGTGGGATTACAGGCTAAGCCACCTAGCCCGGCTATTTAACTCTTTTAGGAGAGTTTTGTCAGATTTGAATGTGTGGTTGAAAGTTTTTCTTTAACAGTTGAAAAATATTTTGCCACTTCCTTCTGGTCCTTAGGGTTTCAGATGGCATATATATGGTCATTAGAATTAGTGCCCTTTTGACATAGAAGACAAAAAGATAATACAGAAAATCAATGAAACAAAAAGTTGGTTCTCTGAAAGGAAAAACAAAACAGACGGTACTCCTAACTAGACTGACCAAAAAAAGAGAGACAAAGCCCAAATAAACTCAACTGAAACACAAAAGATGAAGTCACAACTGATTCTGAAGAAATACAAAAGATTATCAGAGACTTCTATGTAAAATTGTATGAAAGTAAATTTGAAAAACAAAGGAAATGGAGGACTTTCTGACATCACACAACCTCCCTAGGTTGATACAAGAAGAAACTGAGACACTAAATAGACCAATAACAATCACAGAAATTGTTTATGGCATAAGAAAAACACCTACAAAAAAAAAAATCCTGGACCAGGTGACTTTCCAGCAGAATTCTACAAAACATACAAGGAGGAACTGATACCAATCCTATTGAAAGCATTCCAGGCTCTCTCCCTGGCTACATCGTCTTGCCCAACATCCAGCACCAAGCCACTGGTCACATAGGGAGGCTCTGGGCACCCACCCCTCAGAGATACCAGCTCCATTTCTGGCTGAAGTATCCTGTGAGGGGCCCAGGGTCTCTCTCGCCACTCACCGCCTGCCCTTTGGAGCTTTGGAGCTCTGAAGCTCTGGGTTCACCCTGGCTGAGGCACACAGCACATGACCCCATGCTTGTGTAAGGGAACAGCATGTCTTAAGGAGGTGCTGATCGGATGCTCTCAGCTCAAGAGGCCGGAAATCCCAACCCCCTCCTCCACCTCAGCCTGCTGGTGGCACCCCCATCCAGCACCCAGCTGTGTAGCTGATCCCCAGTGCCTCCCACACCACCACAGCCCATCATAGTGGATCACCCAGGGACCCAGACAACTGGAGAGAAAGGACCCGTGAAAGAGAAGCTGCCACCTTGACCATCCTCCAGGCAGAGATTTGCATTGCCCCACCTACCTATGAGCAGACTCCACCTCGGTTCCTAAGGTAATGTCACTAAACAGGAGACAAAGCCCCTCCCCTATGCTGAATCAGATAAAGGCAACTAAGCATTGCAGACCTCCCAGGCAGCAGGCTAATAGAACAAACCCAAGCTGTGAGTAAATCTAGCTGCCTGCAACAAAAGCAAAGGGGAGAGGCTGGAGATCAGAGCTGAAGAGACTTTAGACACTCAGGAAAGATTCCAGAGCTAGTCTGATTTTATCATTTTGACTGCTTGTATTGCCCAACTCTGTTTGCTTTTTGACTTACACTACCTGTTTGTATTAGGGAAAAACCCATCAAAAGGCATGATTTTATTGGTGTTTCTTTGTGTAGCTACCAGCATTCTTTAAGGAATTTTGCTGGCATATTTGTTTCCCTTCTCTCCGGCCTCGTGTCTCTTCTTCACCTGTTAGTTGGTATGTATGTCTGTTTTCCCTCTCACTCTTCTCTCTTTCTAACTTCCTATTGACCCCCCCTCCATTATTTTCCACTTTTGTACCACCTTTTGTTCCAGGGACCAAACCTCCATACGCTGCACAGACAGATTGTAAGGGAGTGGGAAATAGGTTCCAGTGTGCTCATACACCTGTTGGTGGATGCTGGAATCAGCATATAGATTCTGAATCACAGCTTCCCCCTCAATTAAACACAAAACTGCAAAAAGTACAGCCCACAGCCTACACTCCAACCTCAAAAGTGAACAAAGCCAGAGGACCCTCATAAGAAAGAACAGAAGATTGCACAAGTGAAGCAAAAGCAACCCCACTTTCCCTGATAAATAGAATTAAAGAAGGGGAGGGAAAGGGGGAGAGAGAGAAAAATCTACACAAATGAAGAGAAACCAAAAAAGGAAAAGGGTCTCTCCAAGACCCCTGGGAGGGCAGACACTGAACAAATTGACTTCAGGACACAAACAATGAAGAGCCCCCAGAATGACTGGTCTCAAACTACAAACCTAGATATCAAGAC
>NW_007231434.1:479671-484049 GCF_000164805.1 Carlito syrichta | reverse complement strand
AAGACATTTAATGGAGAGATTAAAAAGAATTGAGGAGAGACAAGAAGAAACTAGGAAGGAGCTGATAACTGAGATAACAGTAATAAAGAATACTGTGAATGACATAAATAACAAACTGATCAGCATGGAAAGCAGAATTACCAAAGCAGAAGAAAGAATCTCAGAGCTTGAGGACCAAAATATAGAACTAACCCAAACTGTTAAAAGCACAGAAAACAAACTCAAAAAGACAGAACAAAACCTTCAAGAGATGAGCGATTAATTCAAGAGATCAAATCTAAGAGTAATTGGCCTTCCTGAGGCAGAAAAAGAGACAGAGACCACAGTGGAACAAACTTACCATGAGATCATTGAAGAAAACTTCCCTTATCTAATCAGTGATGTAAAAATTCAAACACAATAGATTCAGAGAACACCTGCAAGACAACAAATGAGAAGACCAACTCCTAGACACATAATAATTGGCCTAAACAAAGTACGTATAAAAGAAAAAATCCTAAAGGCAACAAGAGAAAAAGGCCAGATCATCTACCATGGAAGACCAATTAGAATAGAAGCAGACTTATCTACAGAAATTCTGCAGGCTATGAGAGCTTGGAGCCCTATCTACAAAGTCCGAAAAGATAAAAAATTTCAACCAAGAATAACCTACTCAATCAAGTTAAGCTTAATCAGTGAGGGAGAATTAAAATCTTTCCCAGATATCCAATCCCTAAGAACTTATGCTGCCACCAGACCACCTCTACATGAAACACTTAAGAAAGTACTAAATACAGAAGAAAGGGAAAAAGAACAACGTTCTTCACAAGAGTAGACGAAAAAGAATAAAATACACATGAACCAACCCCAAACCAAAAGAAAGAAAAAAACCAAGTGTAAGAACAAAAACTCTATAAGAACTCTATGATAGGGATGAACTCTCACATTTCAATAGTTAGCCTGAATGTGAATGGACTAGATGGACCACTGAAAAGACATAGAATGGCAAAATGGATAAAATATCATCAGGCAACAATATACTGCCTTCAAGAGACCCATCTCACTAAGAAGACAGGCACAGACTCAAAGTAAGAGGATGGGAAACAAATTTTCAGGCAAATGGAACACAAAAGAAAGGAGGAGTTGCGATCCTAATTTCAGACAAAATACCATTTAAGCTATCAAAAATTTAAAAGATACACAGGGCCACTACATAATGATAAAAGGTTCACTCCATCAATAAGAAATATCTATCCTAAACATATATGCACCCAACATAGGAGCACCAACTTTCATAAAGCAGCTTCTAGGAAAACTAAAGAAAGATATTGACTCTAACACCATCATAACTGGGAACTTTAATATCCCACTCACAACCATAGACAGATCATCAGGACAAAAAATCACCAATGAGATCCAGAACCTCAATGAGGCTCTTGACCAAATGGACTTAACTGATAACTACAGAACACCCCATCCAAAGACCACAGAATACACATTCTACTTATCACTGCATGGAACTTATTCTAACATCTACCACATACTTGGCCATAAATCAAGCATAAGCAAATTTAAAAGGACTGAAATTTTACCATGCACCTTCTCGGTCCACAGTGGAATAAAAATAAACATTAACACCAACAAGGTCTCCCCAAAACCCACAAAGATATGGACACTAAACAGCATGATGCCAAACAATTCTTGGGTCAATGATGAAATCAAAACAGAGATGAAAAGATACCTGTAAACAAATGAAAATGAAGAAACATCTTTGGGATGCCCTGAAAGTTGTAGTAAGAGAGGAATTTATATCCCTACAAATGCACATGAAGAAAATGAAAGGATCACAAATTAACAGCCTAACAAGCCTAAGGAAGCTGGAAAAGCAAGACCACAAAAACCCTAATTTCAGCAGAAGAATCTAGGTCACCAAAATAAAAGACCAAATTCAGGACATAGAAGACAAAAAAAAAATACAAAAAAATCAATGAAACAAAAAGCTGGTTCTTCAAAAGGATAAACAAGATCGATTGTCCCCTAGCTAGATTAACCAAGAAAAAGAGATAAAAAACCCAAATAAGCACAATCAGAAACACAAATGATGAAGTCACATCTGACCTTGAAGAAAAACAAAAGATCATTAGAGACTACTATGTACACTTGTAAGGAAACAAACTTGAAAACCTTAAAGAAATGGAGGACTTTCTGTCATCACACAACCTGCCTAGGTTGAAACATGAAGAAATTGAGACACTAAATAGATCAATAACAATCAACGAAATTGATTATGTAATAAGAAAACAACCTACCAAAAAAAAAAAAAACCCTGGATGCCTTTCCAGTAGAATTCTACAAGACATTTAAGGAGGAGCTGATACCAATCCTACTGAAGGTATTCCAGGTGATTGAGAAAGATGGAACTCTCCTGAAATCATTTTATGAAGCTAACATCACATTGATACCCAAGCCAGGTAAAGACCAAACAAAGAGAACTACAGACCAATATCTTTGATGAACATAGCTGCTAAAATTCTCAAGAAGATCCTAGCAAACCGGATTCAACAACAGAAACCAAAAATCATCCATCATGCCAAAGTAGACTTCATCCCTGGGATGCAAGCCTGGTTCAACATTTGTAAAACCATAAATGTAATTAAATACATCAAGAGATGTCAAAGCAAAAACCACATGATCATATCATTAGATGCAGAAAAAGCTTTTGATGAAATCCAGCACCCCTTCTTGATAAAAACTCTCCAACATCCAGGGATATTGGAAACATACCTCAAAATAGTAAAAACCATCTATGAGAAACCCACAGCCAGCATACTCCTAAACAGATAAAAATTGGAACCATTTCCCCTGAAAACTGGAACAAGACAAGGATGCCCACTCTCACCCCTCCTGTTCAATATAGTATTGGAAGTCCTGGCTAGGGCAGTCAGAGAAGAGAAGGCAATCAGGGGTATCCAAATAGGAAAAGAGGAAGTAAAGTTATATCTCTTTGCAGATAACATGATTGTGTACCTTGAAAACCCAAGAGAATCTGTCAAAAACCTCCTTACACTGTCAGAGGCCTTTGGCAAAGTCTCAGGATATAAAATAAATGTGAGAAAGACAATTACATTTCTTTAAACCAATAATAAACAAACAAAAACCCAAATAAAAAGCACAATTCCATTCACAATAGCCACAAAAAAATTAAATACCTTGGCTTCTTCCTAACCAGAGACATGAATGACCTTTACAATGAAAACTACAAAACTCTGTTCAAAGAAATCAAAGATGACAAAAACAAGTGGAAAAATATCCCATGCTCATGAATTGGAAGAATCAATAGTGTGAAGATGTCCATCCTACCTAAAGCAATCTACAGATTTAACGCAATACCCATCAAATTACTAGCAACATTCTTCTCAGACCTAGAAAAACCAACACAGGAATTCATATGGAAACACAAACGACCAAGAATAGCCAGAACAATTCTTCAGCAAAAAAAAAAAAAACAAAGCAGGAGGTATCACATTACCAGACTTCAATTTACTATAAAGCTACAATCATCAAAACAGCTTGGTATTGGTATAGGAACAGGCATATAGATCAATGAAATCGAATTGAGATTCCAGAAGCAAACCCTCAATTTCTCAACCAACTCATCTTTGACAAAGCCTCCACCACCTACCACTGGGGAGAGGAGAACCTATTCAGTAAATGGTGCTGGGAAAACTGGCTGACCACATGCAGAAGATTGAAACAGGACCCCTATCTATCCCCATACACAAAAATTAACTCCAAATGGATCAGAGACCTAAATGTAAAACCTTAAACTATAAGAACCTATAAAATGAAGGACATACCCTCATGGATACTGGAACTGGCATCCAATTCCTGGACAAAACCTGAAACCCATAGGCCAAAAGAGATAAGATAGACAAGTGGGACCCTATTAAACCGACAAGCTTCTGTAAAGCCAAAGAAACCATCAAGAGAGCAGGGAGACAGCCCACAGGCTGGGAAAAAGTATTTGCCAACTCCAGGTCTGACAAAGGCTTAACATCTTGGATCTATAAGGAACTCTAACATGCTGAAAAGAAAAAAAACAAAACCCCATTATAAAATGGGCAAAAGAAATGAACAGACACTTCTCAAAGGAAGACATCTAAGTAGCCAACAGACACATGAAGAAATGTTCAACCTCACTAATCATCAGGGAGATGTAAATCAAAACCACACTGAGATACCATCTAACTCCAGTCAGAATGGCAATTATCAAAAACTCAAAAAATAACAGTTGCTGGAGAGGGTGTGGCAAAAAGGGAACTCTTTTACACTGTTGGTGGGAGTGTAAACTAGTGCAACCTCTGTGGAAAGCAGTGTGGTGATTCCTGAAAGCTCTAAA
>NW_007231434.1:476296-479651 GCF_000164805.1 Carlito syrichta | reverse complement strand
TCATCATGCATGTCAAATCACAGTTTGAATTGTGTCAGTAAGGGACATCTCCTAGATTTGGCCCTGTTGCACTAATGTTTTCTATGCCTAGAGATAAATTAGCAGTAATAAAATGAAAACTGGTGATAGACTACCCCTTTACTTCCATATCTTCTTCTCAGTGCTAAGTCATTTAATGAAAAATATTAGTCTACCTGCCAGGAAAAGGATTCCAAACCTTAGCATGAAGTTAGCATCCCCAGTTGTTCAGCCAA
Source organism: Carlito syrichta (assembly GCF_000164805.1). Classification (NCBI taxonomy): domain Eukaryota; kingdom Metazoa; phylum Chordata; class Mammalia; order Primates; family Tarsiidae; genus Carlito; species Carlito syrichta. Next base: position 479,397 of record NW_007231434.1, on the reverse strand, counting down.
ATGTGTGTGGGAGCAAATTCTATTGTGATCCTTCCTGCTCATCTAAATGACTACATCACCAGAAATTGTTTTGGGTTCATGAAAGTGGCTAAACTTTGAATAGTAGACCTAAGAAAATGTTCAATTTGAGAAGAGAAAGTTCCTAACAAAATAATAGTTTGAACATTTTGTGTAAGTGCAAAACAAACTGAAGTCTCAGCCAATGGAAGAAGATCAAATGGAGAAATTCTCCACGCTCTTGGGGAAAACTGCCTACTGCATGAAGACAGATGCTTCTAGGGAAGACTTTTCCTTGGATATCGTTAAGTTTAAGTCACCTGGTATGGTCCCTTCCAAGGATGCTCAAGGGAAGTGTTCCCCTGGTATCATTTCCAAAAAGACTCACTTTTCATGTTGTAGGTCATGAGAGTCTGATCACCATGGGTAGGCGATTCATGAAAAGCCTACTTCAATTGGTGGAAAACTTCTATGAAATAATGCATCAAGGCCTTTCATGTGGAGTCATACTGCTAGTGACAATGGGCTTGATGTCTGATGAACTCAACACATCTGGTACTGTCTTTTGAAAAAAGTCAAGAGTTTTCTTCAGGGTTGACTGGCAAGGAGGTAAAGGTACCATTCAGATATGTACCCCAGATCTGAGGGTGGGTCAAGCTTTTATGGTCTTTCTAAATAGTCCTAGGTGATGCCAGTGCAGCCAATCTTCCAGACTGGTGATGTTAAGAATTCAGTTGCTGGAGAGGGTGTGGCGAAAAGGGAACACTTCTACACTGTTGGTTGGAGTGTAAACTAATGCAACCTCTGTGGAAAGCAGTGTGGCGATTCCTAAAAGCTCTAAATATCAACCTCCCATATGACCCCGCAATCCCCCAACTGGGAATATACCCTGAAGAACTCAAATCACTCTATTAAAAAGATACCTGCACACGTATGTTTATCACAGCATTATTCACAATAGCAAGAACCTGGAAGCAACCATGCTGTCCATCAAAAGAGGACTGGATTTAAAAAATGCGGTACATATACACAATGGAATACTACACAGTCATAAAAAAGAACAAAGTCATGAATTTCGCAGCAACCTGGATGGAACTAGAGTCTATAATACTGAGTGACCTCTCACAGAAACAAAGATCTGAGTATCACATGTTCTCACTCATATAGTGGACCTTGATCACCCAAAGTATTACCATAAGAAAATGACTGATAGTGGTGGGAAACTATGGGGGGGGAGGGGAAGGGAGATGGGGTTAATGGTAGTAAATATCTGTCTGGGGACGGGGAGACACCTCTTATAAACAAGGGTGCCTGAATGAAGCATATTTGTATACCTAACCCTTAACTGTACCCCACAATATCATAATAAAAAAATTTTGATTTTCAAAAAAGGAAAGAAAGAAAGCTTTCCAGGTGATTGAGAAAGATGAAACTCTCCCCAAATCATTTTATGAAGTTAACATCACATTGATACCCAAGCCAGGTAAAGACTCAACAAAGAAAGAGTGCTACAGGCCAATATCGTTGAAATTCTCAACAAGATCCTAGCAAATTGGATTCAACAACATATCTCAAAAATCATCCATCACAACCAAGTATGGTTCATCCACAAGACGCAAGGCTTGTTCAACATTCACAAGACCATAAATGTAATTAAATACATCAATAGACATAAAAACAAAAACCACATGATTATATCATTAGACGCAGAAAAGGCTTTTGATAAAATCCAGCACCCCTTCGTGATAAAACCCCTCAAACATCTAGATATAGGTGGAACATACCTCAAAATAGTAAAAGTCATCTATGAGAAACTCACAGCCAGCATACTCCTAAACAGACAAAAATTGGAACCATTTCCCCTGAAAACTGGAAGAAGATAAGGATGCCCACTCTCTTCCTTCCTGTTCAACATAGTTTTGGAAATCCTAGCTAGAGCAATCAGAGAAGAGAAGGCAGTTAGGGGTCTCCAAATAGAAAAAGAGGATGTCAAGTTATCACTCTTTGCAGATGACATGATTGTGTGCATTGAAAACCCAAGTGAATCTGCCAAAAACCTCCTTGCACTGATAAAGAACTTTGGCAAAGTCTCAGAGTATAAAATGAATGTACAGAAGACAATTGCATTTCTATACAGCAATAAAATACAAGCAGAAACTCAAATAAAAAGCACAATTCTATTCACAATAGCCACAAAAAAATTAAAATACCTTGGCATCTTCCTAACCAGATATGCAAAAGACCTTTACAATGAAAACTGCAAAACACTGCTCAAATAAATCAAAGTGGAAAAATATTCCATGCTCATGGATTGGAAGAATCAACATTGCTAAGATGTCCATTTTACATAAGGCAATCTACAGATTTAATGCAATACCCATCAAATTGCCAGTAACATTCTTCTCAGACCTAGAAAAAAGCAATACAGGAATTCATAGGGAAACATAAGTGACCAAAAATATTCAAAACAATTTTCAGCAAAGAAAACAAAGAAGGAGGTATCATACTCCCAGACTTTATATTATAAAGTTACAATAATCAAAAAGTTACAATAATCAAAACAGCCTGGTATTGGTACAAGAACAGGCATATAGACCAATGGAATAGAATTGAGATTCCAGAATTAAAACCTCAATTTCTCCACCAACTCATCTTTGACAAAGCTTCCACCACCAACCACTGGAGAGAGGAGAATCTATTCAGTAAATGGTGCTGGGAAATTGACTGACCACATGCAGAAGATTAAAACAGGACCCCACACACAAAAATTAACTCTAAATTGATCATAGACCTAAATGTAAAACCTCTAATGGTTAGAATCCTAGAAAATGCAGGAGACACTCTTATGGAAGTTGGAAGTGGCAACCAATTCCTGATCAAAACCCAAAGTGCACATGCCATAAGAAATAAGATAGACAAGTAGGATCTCATCAAGCTAGCAAGCTTTTACAAAGCCAAAGAAACCATTAAGAGAGCAGGGAGACAGCCCACAGATTGTGGAAAAATATTTGTCAACTCCATATCTGACAAAGGCCTAACATCTTGGATCTACAAGGAACTCAAATGTGCTGAAAATAAAAAAACAAACAGCCCCATTACAAAGT